>NC_090924.1:963554611-963854611 GCF_040938575.1 Ambystoma mexicanum
GCAGCTCTGTGCTGAATTGACGAGTGCCCTGAGCGTCCTCCATTTTGGGATGCCCAGGCCCTGTCATTGAAATCAGTGGATTCCTGAACGAAATCAAGATGGTCACTGTGGCCTCTTGCTTTCCATCGCCTGTTACCTTACTTTTCCTGAAGTCCCGGGAAGCCCTGACTCTGTCCCTTACCCCTGACTGGCTGTTGGGTGGAGGTTCCATATGGTGTTGTGGGGATGTCCAGGCCAGACTGGCTGGAGCTTTCCCAATTACTGTATGTTGTGGGTATGCCCTTGGGGTGGGACCTGGGTGAATGAAGTGTGCGACGAATACGCATTCTGTGTTGTGGGTCACTAGCATCTGGTGTTTGACATAATGAATGCAGTGTGTAGTGCTGAATGGCAGAGTGCAGTGCTGAATGGCAGAGTGCTTGTCCGAATCCACATGCTGTGTTGAGAGTGTCTGGATAGAGAAGAATGACCTGACTGCATGAATGCCCTTCTGAATGATTGGTTGCCTGAGTGGGACCCAGCAGAGTGAATGGGAGATCAACTAGTATATCTGGGGGCCTCTCACTGCTAGAAATCATTCAGAAGCTGAAGTAGAAACTGATGCTTGACTTTGAAGCCCACTGGAAGAAGAACTGCTGCTGCTGTCCTTTGCTAATCTGAAAGCTGCTGTGCCTTCAAGGAACAGATCCAAGAGAGGACCTCTCCCCGAGCTCTGAAGGACCTTTGTGCACCAGCTGATCATTGTCAAAGCTCCCTGGTAGACAGACCTACTAAAGGCTGCCGACTGGAGAAGGGGACCGCCGAGGAGAACGAAGAGAAACGCTGGACAGCCGTCCACCGTCGACAGCCGCTGTTGCTGACCGGAGCTGCCGTGCGCCTTTGCCTAAAACATTTGATCCAAGGACTCCCTTGCTCATCCTCGTTGACCGCTTTCGTCCTGCCGGAGAAAGTCATGGTCGTCGACGACCGAGTATAATCCGCCAGTGGTTTTCCCGCCACCCGAAGACCTTGGATGCCGATGAAGCTACTGAAGCCAGCCGTGGTGACGTCCCGTTCGCCGATGCCAGACGCCGATGACCCGACGCCCTTGCTGGGCCAAAGTTCTTCACAGACTCTTTGCTGCAACAAACCATCGTCGCGCCAAGGTGCACCGCACGCCTCTTCTTCCCAGGACATTCACAAGCTTTCGTCAATGAGCACTGCGAAGATCGAAGCTGCTCCTTCGACATAGACAGATGGATTTGCAAATATGAGTATGCAGCGAGGGATCGGTGCATGCACCTTTTGCAAACTTACCCTGCAGTTAGGAGGAGGCAGGGCAACAATACAATGGTGGTACAGTTAAGGGAGCAGTAGGATGGGGCACAAGAGTAATGCTGCAGATCTGTACACATATATCAACCTAATTATGTTACTAATCGACTTCTGGGGCACCAGCGGTCCAGGGATGAATATCACTTTCGAAACCATCAATTGGCCCCGCACCTCTAGTACACAAGAAGGGATCCGAACAGATTGGAAAAACAAGTCAATTATCAATCTCCTTGTCCAATTTCGGTAACGTGGACGGAACAGCAGGCTTCTCTCTGCAAGGTCGTGGATCATTGGTTAGTTGCAACACAGCAAAAATACAATTATTACCCAATGATGAAAGGCACTGTACATTCAAGGTTGTAAAAACATATCTTCTTTATTATTATCACAACAGACAGTTCTAGCAGACTACAAAATACAACCCACCCTGTAAAGGAATGCAGATTACAGACCGTTTCAAGAAGGAAAGGGGATGCACTGTGGATACTGACAGGAAGGTAGTCAAAGTAATTAATCGCAATACCTCATGGATACTTGGTTTCAGCACAAAGGGAGCAGTGGGTCGTAAAATGTCACCAGGTGCCTTCGTAGAAGGACCAGTGGACAGAACCACAATGTACTTTGTGCTTGTTGAAGTTCTTGGTATTCAACATCATCTAGTCGGTTTCAGGGCACTTTGCAGCTTCTGCGACAATTCAAGGTGGGAGACCACTGCGGGTATCAGGCGGCAGGCAGTTCTGTGAGCGAGGCTGGACGGACGGCAGCAAGCGGGCCTACACGGTGGCCCGTGGTCGGTTATTGTTGTCTCACTGCTGGTTGGCGTGTCTGAAGCACTGGTCATGGTGTCTCGGATGGCGTGAGCGACTGTAACATGACAAAAATCAGCAGTACTCTTGGTTGCAGCTCGAGGGGCTCGGCTCCCTCGAAAATGTCCTTAAAAATGGATGCTGGTTGATGCTTGTCAGTGCACTCCTCTTAGCTTCTTCGCTGGGTTTGTGTCCTTGTTTACGGCAGACGGCCCAAAGCTCAGAAGAGTGTTGCAGGCAACAGCCTTGTCCTTCTTGCGGATAAGACTCTCTGGCACTTCCCACCTATGAAGCGTGCTTGCAGAGCCTAGCAAAGCATGCTGTGTGGATTCAGTATCTCCTGCTGTTCACTGGGAGATGTTTAGGGGAGGGGTGTTGCTTCCCTCTTCGAAGTCCTGGCTTTCCTTCACTGGCGAAAGCTGTAAGGCAGACTGTAGCTTCATCTAGGGTCCAAGATGAGTCCTTGTTACTCCTTGCAAAGTCTTCAGATGATCTGTCAGCGAGGGGCACAGCCCTCTTTTAAAGCCAAATGGGCCCCAGTGATTGGTGCAGGCTAAGCCTACCTTAATGAACCAATCCTGGGTCCCCACGAACAGTCTTCTGTTATGCATGAGGTCGTAACCAGAGTGTTTTGCAACAGGAAAGATAAAGGGGTGAAAACCTGTACTACTAAGTCCAACCAATCTTCCTGTTTGTTGTGGATCAAAGGGTTTGTCTAGTTAATTGAGCTCTCTGTGGTTCCTGATCAAAGCGCATGACTCCCTTGAAGTTATGGTGAGAACAGACTTTCTGTCCCATCAAATCGCATACTTCTTCCCTCTGAAAAGGGGGTCCGCCTCCAAGAGTTGCCTACTATAAACATTTGTCCCAGACATGACATTCACTGCCCTTCTTACTAAGGGGTGGGAGCTGACTTCAGGTGGACACAGATGCATATCAAAAAGGTGTTTGCTTTCCTGTCACCTTTGTCAGCTCTGCGACCAGGCCTCTTGCAGGCCTGCATTAATTAACTCATCAGTATGTACTGCCAACAGCATATTGACAATGGGTAGGGCGGATCTATGGAGCCTTTGCTAGTTAATTAGATTTATGGGTTTGTCATGTGTGCGGATTAGCCCCACACATTTTCTGAGGTTGATCTTGCTTCATTTTTTTTTTTATATCAAAAAAAGCCCAGGCGAGTGCCCACCCACTGATGGTCGAATTTCTCTCAAATTATTACACATTTTGAAAGTGGTTCGTTCCAGTGCCGCTTACGATTCGTGATCTACGGTTGGGTTACCAATGTTGGTATGCCTGGGAGATATTTGACTGCAACACACAAGTAGGTACAATCTACGAATATGAAAACCGGAGCATTTGATAACTGGGCTTCTTGCATGCTACTCTGTTCTAGTACATAGAGCCTGATTTCGCCATAGGGGTGCCTTGCTCACTATCTACCACTATTACATTCACATGCATGGGTGATCGTGTATACACATTTACATCTGTGAATTGGAGCCACACCGCACAACTCCTGCGGCCTTATAGGTGTCGTAACAGTGCTGCTCCCCATTTAATAATTTTCTCTTGTACCTATTGACCAAAATGAATGTTCTTTTCTGCAGCAATTCGCCCGCTTTGTCTTTCTCTACGTGAGTTGCTACTTTGTGCTTAATAAGTGATCTGAAACAGTTGTTCTTCCTAGGCTCGTTTCTGTCTATGCATTTCTAGCAGCTTTTCTCTGCAATTCTGTGAACGGATAAATCAAATTCAGTTTACCTCACTGTAATTTCCCTTATACAATAACACACAGGATGCAGAATCCCCAACCGTATAATTTTAAGATGTTGGGAGATGACTAGCGGCAATATCTTTTTTATGTCTAGTGGTTGCATTGTATTCGTTAACCTGGCCACATAAAAAGTCTTTTAATTGTTGGTCTTATGCTTATTCTAATGCAAGAGGTCTTCCAGTTGTTGATGCATATAGTCAACCTAGAAAGTTTTCGGATGAAAAAAAACGAATACTCCGCTTGTGATATGATATGATATGATATGATAGGTTATTTATAAGGCGCTTAATACCCAGAGCTTTCTAAGCGCGGACCCGGGGATCAAACCTGTGGTGCTCCGTATTGTCTTGCTTCGAAGGCGAGCACGTTGCCCCTGAGCTATCCTCCTGAGACATTATTGATGTTTTGCACACAATATTTTAAGCAGATTAATACAATGTATTTTGAATACATTTTGTGGTTTAAATATGTGATGACATGAATGTACATTTTTGCTTTCCTGAGGTGAAATTAAGCAGTGTACAAAATAAGCATATTAACAAGTAGTTCCTTTTCAATTGTTGGATATAAGCTGTCAGAGAAACGTAATCTGGAAAGATAGTCACTGCTTTAAGATTACAAGTGACTGCTGAATTTCTGCTCCGTGCTGGCTCAAGCAATTGGCAGAACACAACTGTAACAACTTATTACAGTTATAGTAGGCGGGTCATTTCCTAACACAGGAGAGCAGTGAGGACACAACTAGACTGTAATAAGAGCATTATTTCTAGGCTCTTGTAAGGATATTGCAAGGATATGAATATCTTTGAAGAGAACTATTTACAATTTCCACACAACTCTTGATTTTTATTTCTGCACGCAGACAAATAAATTATTTGAGGGTCCCTTCCTGTCCTGGGCCTTTCAAGCACAAACCATAAGGGAGTACAATCCTCCCAGCACGTTTAAACATATGTCCCAATGATTGATTGAATCCGGTGTAGTAATTAAAAGTATTTTGGGGGAACCCTGTGTATCAGCTACGTCCCTGAAAAAGGCAATATAGTCCAGGTTGAATGTATGTACTCTCTGATTGATCATTAAAATTGAAACCCTGAGCATTTTCACCTTAAGGCCTTCTACTCAGTAATTAGGGATCTCTGGAGGCCTTAGACACCCTGAATTGAAATGTGTAATTACCTGCATTTGTGATTGATGTCCGCTCTAGTCAATAACAAAATTCAAATCTTCCTTAGTTAGCATATTTTATTGTTTGTTGAGAGGGTGGACTTGATTCCTGTAGAATAGTGAGGGAGTTAGAAGTTGCTGTCCCAGAATTCCTAAAAGGAATAGAACTCTTGAAGCCAAGCCTTTACAAGAAGTGTAAACAAGCCAACCCCTGCAAAACTTTCCTGTATCTATGCCCAAGGTAGACACTGAAAGTATGCCATAGAAAGTATCCAACATTTTAGAGTTTAATCCATTCTAGAATACGAAAGTTCTATGGTACGCCAGTATTTCTCTTATGCCAATGCTTGTCGATGGTTTCAGAGAAAAGTAAATGAATTGCTTTGTTTGAAACTTTGTTCTCAGAACGGTTTTGTGCTTTTGCATCAAACAATTGTCAATTTGTATGTTTTTATGTTGGAGAGGATTGTATTCTTTTGTCTAGATAAATCCTTCGCATTTGCTTTTTGTGTGGGAATGTTTGTGTGTGAATGTACACATGTGAAACAGCAGGCAGTATTTGTTTTCATTTCTGTAGACAAAGCTGCCTGTATATCTGTGGAATAGTGTGGGTGACTTACCCAGCATTGAGGGTTGCGGTCCATCTTTTAATTCCTTTATTTTTTTGAATAAAACATATTAGTACCCAGCGAGAGTCGAGCAGAATGCAACATGCCGATTCCCGGCCGGGATTCCAGCCGCCTTGTCCATGGTGGGGGGCGTGGCAGCCCCTCAGCCAGTGAGGTGGCTTGAAGCAGTGCCATCCCTGCTACCCACGGCTGAGAAGCTGCCTTCGCCCCCCGCCGGAGACTCGGGTAAGGTGTCTTTTTTTTATCTTCCCCTTTGCTCCTGCCTCCCTGCCTGTTATGCTTGAGCTAGAACATGGCGCTGATGCGCAGTGTATTCTGGGGGCACTCGGAGCCATAATGGATATTTACTTCATGCCTCAATGAAAAGATGTACCTATTTTGCTGAGAGCTGAATTTACTTTTCTGAAGAAAACATGCTTTCCAAACCTGGTATGCAGTCACGGACATTCTGCTGGGAAAGCTGGCTTTGATATGTCTTGTTATGAGTTATGGGACTGTTTTCCATGGCGCTTGTTCTTAGAGGAGGGAAGCGCTTTGCTCCTTGAGGTAACAAATCAGCAAATCAGCAAATCGTCGGTTGACCCAGCTGGCAACCAACGGTTGCCCATCAATGCGCAAGTGCATTGCCAGAAGGTTCGAGAAATTGCCTCCCCTTTTTGAGGAGTGCATATATGCGGAACCCCTCAACGGTCAGACGGGACAAGTACAAAGACCTCAGTCGGAAGGGGGACACCTTTGTCGGGCTTACCTGTGGGCTGTTGTGCTCTCGGTCTGGCTGTTATCGGGGTCTTCCAGCCGCTTCTGGCGAGATGAGGGATTCATTTAAGCCCACGGTGATGTATTTCTTTTAAATTCTCTGTCTTTTCTGTGATTAATTTCTGTGTTATCACTTGTTGCTTCCAAGCTTTGAATAAATAGCCGTATAAGTGCTCATTATTTTCTAAGTGTGTGTGTGGTTGTAAGTCAGTGCTTCGTCTACCTCCGTTTAAAGTATTGGCTCTGCAATTGCGCTGGTGATTAATGACGGTCCGTGCACTCTGGGCGAGCAATACACTGCCCTCCCCACCCCACTTACCTTCTGCCTCCTTTGCCCACGGCGGGCGGCGTGGCAGCCTCCTTCCACTGAGTGGAGGTTCGAAGCGGGCCATCACCGCTCTGCGCCTCCACATGGCTGGAGCCTACCATTGTCTCCCGGCGGGGATTCTGGTGCGTCATTTTTTTTTTCCCTCCCACACCCCCAACCCAACTTACCTTCTTCTCTGTTGTTCTGTCGTCTTTCGGGAGCGGGCACGCTGGGAACACTTCTGTTCCCAGTGCATCCACTCCCGATGGCCTCCATGGAAAGGGAAAACAGACTCTGTTTTCCCTTTCCCGGTGGCCATTTTCTTGTTTTTTTTTTTTTTTTTTTGGTCCCTGCAGCATTTCGGGACAGATAACCTAGAACTATGGGCCCCAGGGCATTACCTGACTCGGTAATGCCCCCGCCGCCTGGGGCATATTGCTTAAATATTCACAGCTCGTTTCCTGTCCCAGATTGTGGAGCAGGATTGACACGGTGGGGCTATTGGATCCGGGATATTTCCCAGTAAAATGACCCATTATTAAAATGCAAATACATTTCATAGATAGAAGTCATTCGCGTATACAATGACAATGGCAGACATCTAAGGATATAACGGGCATTAGATGGTAATACCGTTCTATATTTGCTTGTCATATGATGGAAACACATGTTCCCTGTACAGGGAAGGCTGTGCCTTTCATATGATGACTATACCTGGAATGTAAGGCTATAACTGGCATAAGATCATGTACCTAGCAATCTGCCACTGTAGCTGGCATATGATTACTGCACTTGAGCATGTGGGGGCTTTTCTTTACTTGGCATCTAAGGATACAACATGCATATGTTCCAGTACCTGAGTATGTAAGGATATATGTGGTTTCTGGTGGTGGAAAGTGTGCATTTGATGCATAACGTAACCTTTGTATGTAATGGCATTGCACCAGGATTGTGAGGCCACAACGGGTATGAGGTGCACGTTCCTCGGTATGTTATGAATGTACCTGCAACGCAAGGAAAAGACTGGGATAAGCTGTCAGCACATGGCTATGTGCTGCTGCATGGCATATAGTAGAAGTGCCTCTGTGCTCTGGCGGACATTCCACGGCAATACCTTGGATGCACGCACCCCTGGGGCATAAAGGAAACACCATAGATTACACTGAATCAGTAGTTAACCTGTTTTCCTTGCTTTTTGTAGCGTTGTTTATTATTATTAAACTTAAAGTAGCTGTCTAGTTACGGCAATGATATTACATTCTTTAATGCCATGAGGGCCAAAGCTCACATTCCATTACTTCAAGTGATGATCTCGGCGTCAAACATCGTGTGATGCCACGTGGTGGTTTAATTGCCAAATTATCGCACTTCCAGTACCGTTGACATTTTGGTTTATTGATGTCGCTGATCTAACCTGTCGGTCCCATCTGGTGTGCAGGGCTCAAAGTAGTGACCAATATTAGTGTTTGTGTTATTCCATTTAGTAGCAATAGCATACATCTTAATTTCTACTGTGCCTTCAAGCAAGTTGCACGATGGCAGGCCCACCAGTAAAACTGCAAACTGCCCCAGACAAGGACTGCAGGTAAAACGTAGACACTGTATACATTAAAATGATAGCTCTGTTTTTTCTGCTGTTCTTGAGTGGTTGGAAACTCCTTTTATAACTTGGGGTTTACAGAGACTAGGAACTAAGCTACAGTATATTGTGTGACGAGCAATCAGATCTTACAACATGCTTCTGTTTAATTTTGTGTTACCGAAGTTTTGTAAAACGCACTCTTAGAAAGGCTTTGTAAAACCAATCCATGAGCTGTGCTTTATAGTTGTATGCAACCGTTTATTTTATTATGTTTGTGTAGACAAAGATAACACGGCATGGAAATAATAGATTAGTACTGTTTGAAAGGAAGTGGTTCGGGTGTGATGCATATTTTTAATTTGTGAGAGATGTCGATAACTTCAGTTTGTAATGCAAGTGACTCTTTTTGTTTTCTTTTTTTTTGGGAGATTACCAACTGCTGATCAGAGGAAAAAAAGTAAGAATATCAGAGGGTTGCTCTTGTGTTTCTGGTACATTAGTGGCCATTTTGTTGAAGCGGGTGTATTGAACAAGTTGGGGTACGATGTTTTATTTGCTGCTTTCCAGGGCTTTAAGTTTTTATGCTGCTTGTTTCATGATGTGATTTGCAGATTTATTCCGCATTACATTATACTTGTTCGGTTTAGTTGCCAACATAACCCATTCCTAACTGTAGATGTTTATCCGGTCCTGATTTTGTTTTTCTTTGCATTCTGGGATGTGTAGTCCGAGTTTTATAACGGAAAAGGTGGAACTATAAATCCCAGAATGCAAAGAAAAAAAACAAGGAGTGGATAAGCACCTACCGATTGGAATGGGTCATATTGGCTAGTCCTGCTGTGTGAAACGAGGCAAGCATAGCTTTGACAAATACGAGGTATTGGTAGCATCTTGGAACAGTGCGTGTTCTGATTATAACAAAGGCAGTTTACCCAATGACAAGTCAAGGAAACAATTAGTGATTCCGTTCTTCAAAGTGTGCAGTTGCTCAGTATCCTGATCACCCTTCCCAATACGATGAACAGTGCACAAAATGTAAACGTGTTCTTTGAAACTGAATGGGAAAGAATTGCAATTAATATAATAGATCCCGGAAATTGAGACTATATGCATGTCTTTTTTTTTTTTAGTGCCACCTATAAGCCAAAACTATTGCACTAGAGTCCAGATGGGGAGAAATGGTAAATGAGGGACACACAGCTTGTAGGTGTTTTTTTTTTTTTTTCTTTCCCCACCCATTGACTTCCCATTCCCATGCTGATCCCTATGGATATTCACACCCACTCATGTCCCTCCCCACCAAAAATACCTCCCCAGGAGAACTGATTGAGCTCGCTTTAGTCAAACCTTACCATCATACTATCTACTCAAGTGCCTGCCAGTGTTTTCTCAAAGCAATCTTTTGAGACTTATTGACTCAATTGGAGTTGTAAACGGGCTACTGGTGTAATTAAAATGACTTAACCAGGTCTGCCGTCAGCTACTTCATTCATAAACACTATGCGTGTCCTTCATCGAAGTCCTGTTAAAAAGTAGCATTGGCAAAGACAACAGTTTTTTGCTTCTGTATGCGTATTAGGCATTTTGCCCCTGCTACCTTCAATAGCCAGATTAATACCAGTGCAGCAGTGCCTGGCAAATGCCTTTTCATTGCCGACAAATTAAGACAGTGGTATTAAAAGGGGTAACTCGCTTTTTTGTCCTCTTTCTATATCTAGTGTTAATTGCTAATTAACCCTTATGTGGAATGATGAACCATTGGTGGTTTGAGAGCAGGCTATCACTGTGGTCGTCAGCCCTCCCCCTCAGATACATTTGGAGATTGTGTGCGTGTACACGCCTATATTTGAGGGGAGAAGCATGCATGTGTGCTTGAAAGAGCAAGACTCTGCGTGAAACTGTTTGTGTTTTTTGTGAGAATACGTGCACAAGACTGCATGTGCATGCAGGGTAGAAAATGCATCAGTTTGACTGAACATGCACTACGTTTTGGCCTTCAATATGAAAGGTTATGGAGCATTTTTTGGCCTATATCGCATTGTACATTTTGAGACCTGTGCTTTGGTGGGAACTGACCAGCGAATGAGTGTGACTCAGTCATTTACGCGGCACACTGTTATATGCAGTTTAGGAGGTACAGACCAGCTGGACACACAGAATGAAAGACTGGAGTCTGAATACACTGCAGCTTATTTTATTCTCAAACCCTATCTTTGTTCAGCTGTGATCATTGTTGGCTTTGCTCCTCTCCCATTGTCTGCCTATGTTTTCCTATTGCTTTTGCTGTTGTCGTCCTTTTCCTAATTGTCTGACAAGTGCCTTTCATCCTTACCTCTTCCAGCCAGGTGAGGTATCCCCGTTTGCAATTCTCGGATGACCATCAGTTCTGAGGGACATGTTCCAGTATAGGGCAGATCTTGCAGGAATGAGACCATGATAATGTGGCATTTCTGAAAGGGTCATTTCAGATGCGGCATAGATCATTTAACGGAGCTAATTGCCCGTGGTCACATGGGGTGTATTTCTGCGATGACTGAAGACTAGGTACTCTGCAAATAGTGTCCTGGGTGCTAAATGTAGGACCTGTCTCTGATTATTTGCTATTATTGGGATGCCGTAAGCTACAAACATTTTATCCAAAACTGAAATCACATCATGGGCCGTTGTGGATGCAATGATTTGCAGGTCATGTAACAAGACCTCTTGTCCATGGATACTAGAACATAGATGCTATTCATAAAAGGTCAAAACATATCCATGGTTGTATGTGTATTTTTGTTTTTCATTTGCTTGAATCCTTCTTTTAATTTTTCCTGGGGAGGAATGATAACTTGGGGGCAACGCGTTTGTCTTGGAAGCAAGACAACCCATTGAACACAAGTTTGAATCCCGATCCTGTGCTTTGAAACCACTCCTTGGTATTAAACGTGTTTACAAAATAACCATTATAATAATTATTTAGAAAGTGGGGATGGAGCAGCCCCCCGCACTCCTCCCACTGGCCCTACAAACTCACCCACGCCAATATTGCCTAACCATCTACATATTTTGGAGGAAATTTAAGCAGAAGAATTTGAGCCAAAATGATTTGAGCAAAAATAAAACTATCAACCGACTTTCAGATCAACGGCCACACCTTTGCATACATGCAAGAGTTAGCAATGTCATTTTTAGTGGCTCGAGGAAATGTGTGTGGAGCTCCACTTTTGCAAATGTAGCAACTGTTCAACACAGTTACTAATTGGGAGTTCATCTTTTAGGACCATACCTTTTGGCGTAACAGACGTTTGGTAGCCCACTACCCCTACCCACCCTGCTCCCCTCCCTTGGCGGCCTTCATGATATTCATTATTCTTTTCTGGAGTGATGCTGGAATAACAATTCTATTGTGTCTTTGTAAGGAAACTGGACTTTGCAGTGTGATTGGAAAGTCAATGCTATCAGCCCAGACACCTTCTCAAGCCAAATCTCCTGTATGTCAACTCCACCTTCCATCTTTTCTGCTCCTCATTTTATTTTGACAAGCCCACTGCAGGGTAGCTGCATCTCTCTGATGCATATCCAAACGTGATGAGATGGAAGAATTCAATTTTATATTGTGAACTGTGGGTTGAAAATACAGCCCCAGAGTAACTGAGCTTTAGAAGCCATGCAGGCCTATTGTGAGAGTAAAGCTGGCTAATGTGGAGGTCCATTGAAATATAAAAGCCAGTACAAAACAGTGATTTTCGACATATGGCCTACTGAAATGGAAATAATTGTGCCTACAGGTGTGCAAGCGAATGGGAATCTACCTGAGAGCTTAACACTGATGGATATACCCAATGAATGGGTAATAAATAACCTGTAGTGCTACAGATGCTGACTTCATGTTAACTGGGAAAAGGCAGATTCAAAACTGCAGCAGTACACATGTGAAAATCTACTTTGAAAGGATAGGCATGTGAAACATACCAAGGAGGAATGATGCCTGGTGTTTATCAGGAATAAAGAGACTTCATTTTCATCATATAAAATGACATCATGTAAAGAGAAAGGCCTATTTCGTTTTTGTAGAAGTGATCTGTGGTTTCCAATGTTGCTTTCTGTTCTTTGTCCCATCTTTGATGGCTTAGTCTTTTGTGTATGTGTTGCACTCCAATGCCTGAAGGCTTTCGGTGCATTATAAATAAATCAAATATTTAAAACATTAACAGTGGCCTATCTGTGTGCTTATGATTAATCATTAATCTACCTGTTCTAATATAGTAGAAAAAAAGATTGTTTTTTAAACTACATGCGCAGATATAATGCTAAAATGTTACATGTAAGCACATCTTGTCGACTTAAAGCTGTGTTTTCTGAAGTATTGATGCAGCTGGTGTTCGCCCCACTGAACTGAAAGTCCTGTGCCTTTTGAACATTTGAACTAAAGATCTTTGGCTGAGGACCTCTGAGAGAAGAAGGTCTGGTTTTCAGTTATAAATACAAAGAATATACAGAGAATTAGATTAGAATTGTGGGATTTGCAGATTACACAGCCAACAGAAATGACCTTTTCAGTGATAACTTGACCTCAAGGCACTAATGGATGATCAAACATTGTGTATGAAAATGATTGCTGATTAGCAGATATTTGTGTCCGGTCACAAGAGCAGGCATTTATCTTCTAGATTGGGACACCTGGGAGGCCTTGCCATATGATTTAACATTTGGTCACCCTTTCCTTAATAGAAAAGTGCATCATGTGCCTCAGTGAGCTTATCACAGGCTCATATTGAAGGGGATAAGAATCCCGTCAGGACCATGTAAAAACTAATTTGGTGTGATGGATACAACTGGAGTTATGAGAAGAATTATGATTCCGGTCTTCCATAATTCCGATGGAATAGAAAGTTGGACGGATGATAGGTTATGGAAGTAAGGTTTGAATCAGGAAGGGGCAGATTTGTGACAATTTCTGCTCAGGAGCAAATTAGAAAAAATAGTAGCTCCTCCGAGGAAGGCTGTGCCGAGATACGATTAGTATTTTCCAACTCGCCATAAAATATAGAACTTAAAAATATATATGTGCCGGCAATTATCTGAAGAATTAGTGTAGCTGCCATGTTGTTAGATTTAAGGGCACAGAAGAAGTTAAACCCACTTGTCATTTTGCAATGATGAATCTTTCTCCTCCCTCAGCCTCTATCATTCACACCCCATAACTTCTTGTCCTATTAGTGGGCATATTCAGGGGAGGGAGAGGGACAGTGCTGGCCAATCAGTAGTGTGTGAATTGAATGTCTTGAGCACTATATCTTGGCAATTTCCAATCTAAGAGGGGACTTGCAAGAAAACAACTAGGGAGAGAGAAAGACCAGAAGTGCTGCCTAATCCATTGGGGCACCACCTTGCCAGGGGAACAGAGCCAAACCAAGGCCTACCTAGGAGGGAGAAAAGAAGAACCAGGGACTTTGCTTGGAATCTGGGAGCCCTATTTGAGAAGGCCTGTGGCTCCAAAGACCGGCTGGTGGATAGAGGCTTGAGGTTTCAGCTGCCTGCCTGAAAGAGGGACCTAGGATCTGGCGGGCCTCATGAGCTAAGAACAGATATCTCCCATGTAAGTAGATATATCCCAAAGCTATCAATTGTATGGGGAGCTACCAGACATAATACCTTTCCCTTAGTCGGTGAAGGGGGGGCAAAACTGGGTAGATCCTGTTCGTATTGAACTAAAAAGTTCATGAATCCTCTATCAAAGCTCTATGCAGTTAAAGTGAATCGTGTTGGAATCTCTGTTTAACCCTTACATTTTCATTGGTGGGTGTTCTCCATTAGTGGGAGGGGGTGAACGTGTGTATACCGTTAGTACAATTAATTACAAATATAATTTAATAAATGTAGATAGGGTCATTTTGCAAAATGAATTTTCCCTTTCAGTCCAAACCGGAATCCCAAAGCCTTGCATTATCACTGTAGAAGTGGTACAAAACTAAACTCCCCACTTATTTCCTTGCATCCCAAATTCCAAAACATTGCATCTAAATTAAAAGCCCCAAAAGATTTTCCATTATGTTCTCACTCCCTGTACCTTACCTTCAGATCAGAGAGTCTAATTGTTGCCTCAAGGGTGGGGGTTGCTGGGAGAAAGGAGTATTGTGCCAAACTAAGCAATTGCTGTGTTTTGTATTTTTCCTATTGGTTAATATTCAAGAAATCTGATGTAAATTGTGAATGCAAACTTCAAAATTGTACCTGTTTTATATCAACTGAAAGTCCTTTAAACCTATGTTAGTCAATTTGGCCAAGACATTTGAATTTGTTATATTGTGTAGTGCCACAGCATTGATGGTTCATGTGTTTGTGATTGCCTATGATTCTTTGTAAAACTTAAATACATATGTATTCTTATTATACACTGGCCTGGTTCCTAGCTCATTGGTGGTACTGAGGGTATTTGTTGGGGTGGTGTGAAAGTTGAATCTGCATAAGCGCTTTGGGTGTGTGGCTCCTTGCTTGGGGGTGGGGGGAAAGGAACTCCCTGAGTTGTGAGTGACCACCTAATTAATCGTGACAGACCAAGTGTTCTTTCTTCCCATAACCCTTAGTAGGTAGCTAATGGCAATGTCTGACTTTCCAGACTGCACCTTTTTCCCCTCATCTGCTGGCTTGCACATGGGATGCAAAGTATCTATTTGAGACAGTGACTGCAAGAGGCAATCTGATATTGAAAGGTGGCATTGCGAGCCAGAGAAGTGGGACCTGTCTGCAAACGGACAAGCTAAGGAATGCAGGGCTGCAGTTTTTGCTTTTTTTCTTTTTTTTTGTAAGGTCTACTCCCGTTTACTTACACTACTCGCACAAACTACCCACAGACTGCCACCACATGCCTTGTCACTAAGTTCTTCTATTTAGCCCTAGCACACTCCACTACATCACTGGCTAACCAGACAGATAGCACGCTAGTCTTTCAGATCTTCCCTTTGAATAACCTGCTCCCACGTTTCTCTGCCAAACCCATAGAAAGAAGAGTGGCACTCGGGAACCAGGTGCTTCTGACCTGCACTCATCTACACCACAAGTTTCACATCTGCCTCTCGCAGTAATTGACCCCACCCCTATTTTCTTCTTCGAGGCAAGTGTAGCAAGGCCTTGAATAGTAGCAGAAGGGTGCTATACAAAACTACTTGCATTACACAAAGATCTCTACATGAATTCCCACCCGAAGATAAAGACATCGATTTCTGTGGGTGTTTCGCCATGAGCATTTTGTTGCCTAAAGACACTGCTCCTGCGATTGTTAGATGCCCACAACTGTACCTAGTACCTTGAAACAGATTTGAATTGAGAAATAGGGTAAAATAGATGGGTAAGCTCATGAGCAGGAACGCAATGCATACTAAAATCTACACTTCAGTTTGTTTTTACATCACGCACATATATAAACAAACATTCAGCTACCACAGAACAAATCAACTGCCAATACTGTCTCCAATTCCCCTGCAAACTGCCACCCAATGGAGATTTGTCTCTGGCTGTACACACCACTTTCCTTGGCAATTTCATTCAATTTATTAACTAGGTACAATGTGTAATATTTCAAACTGGTTTAATTCCTACTGCAATATAACTGGCAATTGGATTTTTTTACCCCAGTTTGGCACACTGTATCGGCCACTGTTTCAAGGATAAGGCACATTCAATGGGCACATAAATACCCGAACTTAATTTCACGAAATACTCAAACCCATCATTCTCACAAACACCATGCAAGCCGACCAGCATTTCGTACACATTCCACTATGCAAACTAATATGCATACAAAAGCAAGCATTTACCAACTGGGTACCCATGGCATGGAACACCCTAACTCTTCACATGCACACTGCACCCTCCATCACCACTTTCAGAAAGAGCCTCAAAACATACCAGTTTCCCCACACATAACCATGCCGGTCCTCTTCCCCTGCTACAACTTGTCTATCCTAATCTTTCCATCCTATCCTGAACGTATTTTGTAACTTCTGGTTTGTCTCCCACCTTTTAAACCTTCGAACCTTGAAAAGCGCATTGAGACCCTCTGGGCAGGGCCAGCACTGAACCAAAAATCAAATAAAATACATAATTTGTGAGTTATGTAAAATGCACCGTTGTATTGTTGGTGACTTGGCGTCAAAGTCTTGGAATATTACAATGTGTTCACTGAAGAACACTTCCTGAAAATCTTATGACTTTTAAAACCACTTTTGCAGAAATTGTGCCAGAAAATGCTCCATTGTAAACGAGCACATTTTCAAGAAGTACAACCCCTCCTCCACCAACACCATTCTGTGATGTTACAGACATGCTAAATTTGCTCAGCTGGAACAGCATATGGACACTTCACCAACCACAATCGCCAAAATCAGAATCCTGTACTCAGTATTTCAGTAAGTGTGCCTTGGGCATCACAGTCCAGTTCAGCCTCCAGGTTTGAACCCAGGCAGCACAAGGTGTTTGAAGAGTTCTTGGTGATCTTTGCACCACAACCGTCTGCATGCACTTAATTTCCACAAGTCTGCAGCTGGGATGGAATGTGTTGAGGTGGGGTCTTGGGATGGGTGCATGCAGCAGATTTGATGGGTGAGGTTAAGGGACTATTGTGTTGAGTGCAGCTAGAATATCAATTACACCTGCTATGTGAACGTTTGGTTTTGAGCCACCTTAAAAAGTGCCATGGAGTTTCGGCTCCATTTGACTCGGGATCAAACCATGATCATTTTAGGTCTGTGTTTGGATAGGGAGAGTAGGTTGAGTGACAACGTTGTATGCATGGATGAAAGACTAGTGATATGCTACAGTTTGATTACAATGGGACTAGTTTGACACTGAGAGGTTTAAATCTCTAGCAACTCTCGCTGACCATCAGCATATAAGCACTTTAAAAATTTATATATTTTTAGGGATTTACTTAGCCCCAAATGACCTAAGTGAAACCAAGACCAAGGAATGAAGCTGTGAAAGAAGAGAGTGAGTCGTGCTACAGTAATCGGTGGGTCTCCTCTTTCCATCGGCATCCTTCACTCTCGTGTGACCCTGAATATTTTTCATGGTTGATAGGTTTGAGCTTGTGTCTTTATAAATACCATAGTACTTAACATAAAAAATCTGAATCCTTTGAGTAACTTCCACCTTTTTAAATAATTGAGTGCACCACCCTGTGCGACAGCAGGCAAACACTGCTTATGTTTTGATTTTAACGTATGCCTCGTAAGGTAGGTGTTAAAGTGCATGATTCATCGTGTGTGGCCTCTTAGTATTATGCAATGGCAGTTTGTTGATACTTTGTTAGTTTTTGAAAATGTATCTAATACTGTATATGTATAACAGTATGTTGGGTGGTGGCAGTGCTTGAGGACAGAACACAGTGTGTCTTAGTATAGGATGGTAGTGGACAAACGTACATTCCATACCACATCAGGAAAGTGACTTCTGCAGGATTGCTTTCTGGCTTGTCTAAAAAGAAAGCTATTTTAAAATTCACACTGGAAGTTTTTAATAATAAAAACCGGAATCCATTGATGGTAAGAGGGCATCAATTGTTTAACTTGGTGAATAGGGTGGCAATGCAGCAGTCCTTTTTAAACAGGAGATGGCACTAACACAAATACTATATTGTATTAAGTGATGGACCTAGTGATTCATGAAGGGATTTCATTAAAACAGTTGAAACCGAATTTGCTGAAAATGCACTACATGCCTAACCCTGCCTTTCCTCTTTGGCTTCTGGATTACATGGACATTTACTGCAGGCTTCTGCTGGTAAGATGCTTCCATAGCACATGGGCAATGTTACAACCAGGAGATCGGTTGTACTCTTGTTGAAAACAGTGACATCTGTCTCTAGAGGAGAGACTTGTTTCCCCAGGTACTTTAGGGGAAGCTGCTGGACTAAAGGAAATGCTTGGGTAATTAGTACAGGGGACTCTTTGATGTAGGCCAGATGGGATCGAGGGAATGTCCATGGACGCCAAGAGACCAGAAAGCTATAGGAAGACAACGTTGGCCATCTTATTTCTTACTCTACACTACTTCATTCATAGTCCTCCTGACTTTCTGCAAAGCAAGGAGTCAAGTTGGACAGAAAAGGTGAGGAACTATGTAACTGGGACACTGATTGCCCTATGCTGGAAGGCTTGAAAAAGAACCAATCCCCTGTTGGGATATATATATATAGTGCAAAAACCACATTGGGAAATCTATTTTACTCCTATTGGAGCAGAAGAAATATCAAGTGGAACTCTTGTTAGAGATACAGCTACTTAAAGTCCCTTGCATATGGTGAAGGCCAGATTTGCAGTGGCGCTGGCAGCTTCCTCCCTAATGACCTTTGGGGGAGGGGAAAGACTGCGGTGAGGAAAGCTTGCCTGGCACTGAAAACTGCTGGTAGCTGGAGAGCCTGACCAAGACCCTGCAAGCATCTCTGAAGTATTTCACTGACTGGGAAACACAGGGCAAATTCCTTTTCCTTCAGTGGGCCAGGTGAAATGACATGTGAAATGTGGTTCAGGTTGAAACACAAATGGAAAAGCACCAAGTAGTCTGGCACCATGCTTTCAAGCCACTATGAAAGAGTGAAGTAGAGTTGTGAATGAACTAGAGGATCCTAAATGGGCTTTTCTAAGATCTGTCTCCCTTACCTATGTACTATGGGCCCCAGACATACTTGAGACACCATTGCCTACCTTAAAACAACATTCTGAAAGGCATTGTTGTGAACTTCTGCATCTTTATCCTTTGTCTTGTCATTCATATCCAGAGTCATCAGCACAGATCGATTTTTGCCTTGATCTGTGTATTTGCTTAACCGAGGTAGGGCTGTTTGTTTTCCACCAATTGACTGTGTTTAAGTACCTATATTTAATAAAATCCCTGTCTGGGCACTCGTTTTATCATGGTACCACAGTGCTATTGTTTAGATGCTTACATTCTGGTTGGCAAATTCCTGTAGAGTGTAGCCTGCACTTTGCCATATTCCTTCAGACGTGAATGGGGTTTGCAATTCATTCACAATCGTGGCCTGACCACTGCTGAGCTGGTAGTCCTGCTGTGTGGCCCATAAGGTTTAGAAACTACTGCTCTCCCCTGTTCTCTTGCTGGATAATGTTCTTTTCAGCACAGCACACAAACCGGGAGTTGGCAATCCTTCTTAAATTCTAAGCTTCTTGTACTTGGCAGTGTGCTTATCTCAGGAAGAGGACAAGTACCACACAGGTTCCTCATCCTGAGAGACTGCCTTCATTCCTGTCTGGCGCAGTCCCATGTCATATCACTCGGCTCCCACTCCCATCTATCCACTAGAATTCTCTCTGTGTAGCCTTGCGAGTCTTGGAGACCGTGCTGTGACCTGTGTCACCATGGGAGGTCTTTGTTCCTCCAAGTGATTCCACTCCACCCCCCAATCACAGCAGTAGTTCAATGTACAGGAGCTGCAGCAGACAGTGGTAGCAGGCCCTGCTATTTAGCCAGCAGCTATCGCTTCTGGTAGAGGCCGGTTTTTAAGGTGCTTCGGAAGACCAAGATGCCGGGGCTGATTATCATTATTGTTTTCTGTTTTGTTTTTGCATGCAACCACAATAAATGTTGGTCTTCGAGTGCATGTGTGTGTGTGTGTGTGTGTGTGTGTATATATGTATAAATATATACACCCCCCTGCTTCACTTTTGAGGGAGAGCCCCTTCAATCAACAAGGTCTGATAGTTCTATATTTCTCATCTTTTACTACTTTTATTATATTAAACTTAAATTACAGTTTCAAGAATTGCCCATTTGCACCAGGTTTTACTGAATTAGTACTTTCTTTCATTTAAAAATAATTTGTCGCTAGTTTCTTAATCCTTTTATTTTTTTGTTTTTTATAATTACATTTATGTATACTTTTTTGAAAAGAATAGATTTTCAATTCTGCATTTCTGTACAATTCTAGTTCGACAAAAAAAACGTAATTTTCAATCAATTTATAAATGTATCATCCACAAACAATATCAACTTTGCTTTTTGAGGTCCCCTGGGGCCTAATAGTGAGAACCAGTAAAATAACATTTTAGATATGAAGAGCACAGCGTGTTCGCCGCATGTTCCAGCATTGTTGGCTGAAATTCTGAAGGCTTCTTTTATAGATGGTTTCCAAGTATAGAAACAGGACTATTTTACATGTAATAGTTCATGTCTATGCACCTCACCATCTCAAAATGGTTAAGACACCAATTTGTGTTCATGAAATGTCTTTCCTAAAGTTGCACACCATTAGTATTTCATATTCTCATTATTTTGATATCGGACAATATTTAGTAATGCCTAGACACATTTGCCCAAAATTACTAAGTTTGGGATTATCTATTTTTTGTAAATTAAATTCATCAACGGCAACTTTGGTGGGCATTTGTAAAGCCTCTAAGCATTAAAACAGGAGTATTTAACATACAGTAGTTCACGTCTATGCATCTTTGCATCATACAATGGTAAAGACACCAACGTTTCATAACATATTCTTTTTACTAAGGTTTGACACCTTGGTATTCATTGATATTCTGATATTTTAACATCAAACTATATTCAATAGTACCTTGTAGCATTAGACAACAATTACTCAATCTAATATATTTTTTTTGTGATTAAAGTAATCAACAGCAACTTATTTATTTGCACAGGATCAAAGATTTCATTCATAGGTTTGTGGTATTGAGCTCACGGCTTTCCTTAACAAATTTGCTATCTTTGGAAGAGTTATCAAATCCCGCTCATATGAATGTCTTGTATACATTGGTCTGTTCACACATCAATTTTACTCATTTCTATACATTTCATGGAGTATGTTTTTGTAATTTATCTTGAACAAGAAAGATGATCTAATTCTATACTATTCATATCCTGATTTTTCTATTAGTGCGCTTGGCCTCCATTTGTACTCTTTTCATATAGATTGGCAAATAGATCTTATAAATTGTCAAGTAACTTAATAGTCCATTGTTTATAAAAAGAATATAATTAATGATCAGAGTTGAGCCTGAACATAGCACTTCGAAAGAAGAAAAC
Organism: Ambystoma mexicanum; assembly: GCF_040938575.1. Classification (NCBI taxonomy): domain Eukaryota; kingdom Metazoa; phylum Chordata; class Amphibia; order Caudata; family Ambystomatidae; genus Ambystoma; species Ambystoma mexicanum. Next base: position 963,575,985 of record NC_090924.1, read on the forward strand.
TAACTTTACCTCTTGTTGTCTTCATCTTTTTTTTCTGATCGCCCGCTGATTTTGACTGCTGGACTTTATATATTCCACAAAACTGTAATGCTTCAAGGTTTTCTTCTTTTTGTTCCAATGCACCGCTAGTGGTTGTCATGTGTCCTGAATTTGTATTGATCTTAAATGTTCAGAGATGTGTGTTTTTAGAGGTCTGATCATGCTTCATATGTACACCTACTATTACATAAAATATGCTTTAGAATGTTGTAACACACTGAGCAACTGGAACGGTCTCTATTCTAAAGCAATCACAAACTATTTTGTGTTGTCATGCATGTTCGGTCTATACTTGGTGTTGGTAATTACCTTCAAAAGCCAGTATGTGCGTGTGAAGGAGGTGGTATCTGAAGCGCAATGTGTATGCAGGGCTACACACGCTGCACTTGTAGCTCCTGATGTTTTATGCTACTTGCTGATGGTGTGGTAGGTGATGATGGATACTTAAGAGGGTTCTGTAGCAGGGGTAATTATAGGAGAGAGAGAGTACCTAGGCCAACATGAGTGAAGCACTAATGGTATTACCATGTGTTTGCATTAAGAGGGGGTAATACATGCAGCCTACCTACGGGAGTGAGAACACACTGTGCAACAGCCCCCAATCATGTGCATTATGGACATCATTGTGGTCCTAGAATGGGGAACCACTTACACCATGGAGTCCCTTTAGGAAGGGAGTTTGGCACTGCTTGCTGCAGCAGATGCCTATAGGAAGAGAAACACATTCTAAAGCAATGCATACAATCGCATAAAACAACCATGCTTTCACACCATTGCAGCAGTCACTCCTGTATATTTGTAGAAGTGCAATTGGGTGGAGAGAGGAATGGGTGCAGTGCCACTCATCCATACATCCATTCACAGTCAGACACCCGTTCATACACACAATTTTACCTATTATTCAATCTCGCCCATCCATCATTCACGCAATCACACACCTCATTTTTTCACTCATTGGACAAATACACCCACACAATCATATCCACCAAGATAATGAAAACCAGCATCCCTCTAAACCATTAGTCTAAAAACCTTTGGCCCTCCAGATGCATTGAACTACAATGCCCATCAGCTCTTCCCAGCATAGTCCATGTAGAAGGCTCATGAGAGTCCACAATACCTGGAGAGCCACAGATTGCAGACCCTTGTTTTAAGCAATCACATTTGTCAATGCACCCTTTCTCCATCTTCACAATTAGTTGGTCATCTTCGCTTCTATCCATACACTTTAGAAAAGCCATGCCAATTCACTTTTCTGGTACTGGTTTCTTTAAACAGTTTCCTTATTTAACCTCTTTTGTAATGTAATCCTCTGGACAGGCCTACATGCTTACATTTTGTACGTTTTGGAGTCTCATCACCCATAGCATTTGCTGTTGATATTTTACTACCACAGTTTTAGGTGGGTGCGGACCAACATTACTTGGGGAGGCGGGGGGGGGGGTTTACCTGTAATTATTATGAGGCACATTGTATGGAGGTGCAGGGCGCACCAAAAATCTCCCTTTTGTAGATGGGCTAAACTGACCTCTCATCCCCACACTAGTAATAAATGAGCAGGGATGCCAATCATTAAGGCAAACCAGCCCAGCCTGAAAGGTGTATCTCCTTAAGGGCTGTGTGAAATGTTGCCTCGTGGAGCTTTTCAATGATTTCTTTAAAAAGAAATTTCGGTTCACATCATACACAGGAAAAAACAATTGAAGGCACTGGCGGTGTAATACAAGAAGAATATACAAAGCAGCCATCACTGCAGGTGTGGGAATCCAACACTGGCACATTGCAGTCACACACACTATGTGGCAACATGGATAGACTCCGGCTTCAAACATACAGGCATTACTCTCTCAAATTCCCCAGCCTCCAAAAGGCTACAAGATTTCTAGCACATATTGTGCTAGATTTCTAGCACACATCATCCATCCCACCCTGCTCCACCAGAGCCGAAGATCTTGCTATTGTTCGCTACACAAAGCATACCATGATCCTGGTCTACCTTGCTGAACCAGGCCATATCCCTTAAACAGGAGCTCGAGACATGGGCACCAGTACTAGTCCACCGAACCAGGATACACCTCCTTGAAAGTATCATCCCTGTAGCCAACAATTTCTGGTATCGCTTTGGTAGACCTGAGAGCCACCCATACATACATCACAGTAATTCACATGGAATATTATGGTCTTAACATTGTAGTGAACATAGCAGCCACCTCCCTCCAGAAGGCCTGGACATGGGGGCAGGACCATAACATATGTAGAAGGTTTGCAGCTCCCCCACCCCGCTCGGACACCTAGGGCACCTGCCATGCCCAGTCGGGCCGAATAATTGGATATGGGACGGGGCCAAGTAAACCCTATGTAGAGTCTTGAACTGGATGAGCTTGAGCATAGTGCTGACCACCTCCCTCAGTGCACAATCACATAACAGCCCGCACTGCTTCTCTGAAATGAAGTGCCAACATCCTTCTCCCATTTCTCCCTACATCTCAACACCCCCCTGGGGCTATACCGCAAAGCAATCCCATATTTGGAAGAGTCTACTTGCTTTGCCGATGCTGAATTCAGAAGATACTGTAACAGCGGCATAGATGCAGGTTCCCTAGAAAAGAAAGCAACCAAGCTTTGAATGCCGCCCGCATGCAAAAGTATTGGACATGTCTGTGAAACCCACTCACACCCCTTAATAAACTCTCGAACTGATCCTGAGAGACAAAAAAAAGGGTCAGGGTAAAGACTGAACATATGTGCCCCAATCCACTACTAGAACACCATTGCATGCCAGTTGCAAAACCTCTATCCTCCATAAAGAAAGCATCTGGGCATAGGGAGCGGTCATCTGCAACCACAGGAGAACCCTCTTCCATGCATGTATGGTACAAGCCACTGGGTCAAACTTGTACTGCTACAAGAAAGGGCGCACCAAGCAACTTTCAATGCGCACCTGAGGAAAGGAAACCGAACTCGACATCCAAAAAGGTACAATGTGGAGTTGAGCAACCCAAAAATATAATTCCATGTCCGGGGCTCCAATCCCCCTCTGTCCCTTGGCAGGACTAGGGTGTCCCAGCGAACTCAAGGGGACCCAGCATGTCATGCCAGTTTAAACATCAGGGACTTCAATTCCAAGAAAAAGGTCACCCCCTGCCAAATAGGGAAGTTCTGAAAGTACTGCAACAATTTAGGGACCCACCACCACCATCTTGGCCAATGCAACACGTCCCAAAAGGGACAGTGGAAGAGTGCACCACCTATCCACCCTGGCCTAGAGGGTCTACAGCTATGACAGACCGTTCTCACGCAAGAGGGTGTCAAAACACCTGCTGACCTGTACACCTAAATATCTGACCGATTCTTGCTCCCACATTTCCTGGCTTCACCATGCCAGCATTCCGTGGAAACCGGATAGATTTTGATCAGTTTATTCAAATCCCTGAGTATATACCAAACTTCTCCACCTCACGGGTCAGGGGAAGCAGGCTGTCCTCTGGATCCTTGAAATATAAGATATAATCAGTGAGAGGGGATTTAATTTCTGTAAGAGAACCTCCATATTAGGACCATAAACCTAGACAAATGTGACTGGGTTGTGGGCAACACACCAGACATCTATTACAAACCTACCCATAGGATCGAAAACTTGCTTCTCCAGCCCAGAATCCCAGTGACTGGTGGACGAGTGTCATGACCTCCCTGGAATAAGTAGAAAACAAAGTAGAATACCTGCAGCTCCCCCATGATCGGGCCACCCCCATCATTCGTTGTTCCCACCAAGTCGGTTACCTACAGCAAAACCACCTTCGCCCATTTTAGGACGGTTGTTAAGCCCCCAGACATTCCAGCTTCTAACGTTATATCCCGCCATGCACACCCAAAAGGAGAAAAAAAAGCATCCAGTGTGGGCCTCCGCACCGCTAGTCCTGGGCTGCTCACATCCACAGCCTCTTCTGTCTCGCCCATGCCTGCTTCAGACGTGAACCATTTTTAAACATAAACACCCCTCCCTCCCAGTTTCCCACCTTCCCCTACCCCACCCACACTACTTGGCCCCAACTTTCAGTGAATATGTCCACCCTTAATGATGCAATTCAACCCCCAACTACAATGTGGGCATTTACCCAAGGGTGTCTGACTCAATTACCTAGTTAGCTGGCATATAAGAGCGACCGCCTGGAGGAGGAGGAGGAGGAGGCAGGTGCTTTAAAGGATACATAGCATTTAACCTGTTCTGGTACATATGTGAAAGAAAAAGAAACCCCACACCAGTGATCAATAGTAGATGAGACCCTAGCCATGTTCACACAAAACTCCCACTGGAATGCCTAACCAAGGCACCATCAGGTCACTCTTGGTCTCAGCATGTCAACCCCACCAGGCCCCCAGAGGCAGCAATGCATGATCCCTTAGGCAAAGTTTCCAGGACGTTCTGCACTTCTTCTGGGTCAGAAAAGAAGCAAGTCTTGTTGACTTGTATGACCCTCAACTTGGATGGGTACAGCATAGCATATTACAGTCCACGCTCCCAGAGCATATGCTTAGCCGCCAAGAAGTACAGTTGGGCCCTCTGGACTGTTGGACTGAAGTCTGGATAGAACGAGGTTCTAGTCCCCTTGTACTGCAAATCACCAGGCTCACAGGCTCTGGGCAGAACAGCATCTTGGTCTCGATAGCTGAGAAGGCGCGCAATCACAGGGCATGGATTCTGGCCAGGGCTGGGTTTCTGCAGCGACACTTGGTGAGCTCTTTCAAACGAGAACTGAGATGAAAGCGAAGGGTTCTCCAAAACTTCCTTGATAGCTTCCATAAAGTGTTGGCTCCGGGGCAGATTCTGGCATCCCCAACATATGTATATTGTTGCAGCGGGGTCTCTCCTCCAAATCTTCATACCTTTCACGCACATCCTTTATTTCCCGCTGCAGCGAGCGGATGGCCTGGCCCATCTCAGTGCTCCTGTCCTCCCAACACTCCCGCCCTGTGTTCAGTCTCCCGGATTTGGCCGATCTCCTTCTCTATCTGCTCTTGCATACAGTTCATCTTGTATTCCATGCCATCCAACTTGGTGTTAATGGAAGCAAATCCATGTTTCCTCTCTGTCAAGACTATGCTCAGCTTCGGGGCCGAGCCAGTAGCAGCAGGCAATGTGCCCGAGGGACATGCAGGTGGTGCCACCACCTCCTCCACAGTAGGCTGTGGTGACAACATAGGCCCCAGGCTGAGCACCAACCTCTCCCTTTGGGTGAATGGCAGGCATACCTGCTTCTTTAGCCATTAAACAGCTGCGAGACTGCACCAGGTCAGGACATGCACCCCCCCCAAAGCTGACCAAATTGCAGGCCACCACAGTCCCAAGTCAGTTGTACCTTGCAGAGCACAGCCCCAGAGTAAAGTTCCACGACCACTAGACCTGCACAGTGGCCGAAATCAGCAATCTTCACAATGCCAGGTATCTTTGGAAAAGCAAGACACGAACCGTCACTCAACAGCAGGCTGATTTTCTTAACTCTGCGAAGGGGATTTCAGCAAACCCCAAAGCCTCCAGTCACCAAAGACAGCCCAGGGTAACTGAGGTAGTCCAGCAAACGTGGGAGCAGTGGTTTGAAATGAAGACACTCTGAAGAACCCCATCGTAAGAAAGGGGACGCATCTCGATGTGCATTTCCATCTGCAGAGCTCCTAGACCTTGCCGATATTCCACAACCATCCGGAGGAGGCAGCTGCTCAAAAAAAAGAAGCCAGGCTGGGTGCTCCACCAAACCATTCCACAGTGGAGGGGGTGGCTCTTCCACTCCCCAAAGGACCAGCGTTCTCTCCCAAGACAGCACAAAGCGGCACCAAGTCGGCTGCACAAGAAGGACAGAAATCGCTGCCTCCGCCTCTGATATTTCCAGGCCTTACCTCCGGGACAGGCCTGCGCAGGAACCAGCTTGGACTTGTAACGTGCCCCAGCAGCAGAAATTGCTCTCCAATGCTGCAGAAGGGGTGACCGGCCTGCCTCAGAGGCATGCCCTGGGCCCATTATGTAATCTCCCCCCCCCCTCCATACCCACATGTCACGAAGGATCAACCACAGCTGCTCCATACACATCCAAGACGCTGTCCCGGGGCACTGCCGATTTCCACTGGCGTGCCTTCTGCTTGGCCACGGGATGCTGCCTCTGGCTCTGTGCCACACACAGGATCACCTCTGTCCCCGTACCACGGGCAACCTCACTGCTCCGCTCCATGTAACCAGCCACTGGCAGGAGCACTCACCTCGCCGGCTCACACACTTTGCTCTCCCAGCAGCTTGCTCGATAACCGGGCTTCCCCTCCTCCAGATCTTCCCATAAATCAAACGGCGGCCTCTGGGTCGCCCACCTCATCATATCTCACAGTTAATGGTCACACCCTGGTTTAGTGCAATGACCAGCCTCCCCTTCCAGGCGCCGGCTTGCAGAGCGATGCGTGCTAGAAATCTTGTAGCCTTTGAGAGGCTGGAGGAATTTGGAGAGTAATGCCTTTATGTATGAAGCAGGAGTCTATCCTAAATTGCCACATAGTATTTGTGACTGCAATGTGCCATTGTTGGATTACCTCACCTGCGGTGCTGGCTGCTTTGTATATGCTCCTTGTTTTGCACAGTCAGTGCCTTCACTTTCTTGCAATTGATTTGTATGACGTGAACCGAATAAATAATATTTAAAAAACAAACGTCATTGAAAAGCTCGAAGAGGCTACACTCCACACAGCATTTAAGCAGCCCCAAAGTCTATGGACAGTTGAGAGGTGCATATGCAAATTGTCACTGGGGAATAGCCACATTCTAGCTACAGAGATTCCAAGCAAAGGTTCACAATGTCCTGATGCAGAGACCGTGTCTTTTAGCGGCAATGCATCTTTTCTGGTCACAGGAAATATTAGCAAATGCTTGACTTGTTATTGATTCAGAATGCACATCACAAAAGTACTGCCAGACCAGATGGAGGAAGAGGTTATGCATAATTATAAGGATGGATTGTGTTATCCATCCTTATAATTATGCATTATATATGACGCCATTACAAATTGAAAAATGAGTGATTAAGAAAGCCATGCGTAGATCGGATAATGCAAGATAAAGCAACTGGAGACACTGTATGAAACCTAGTTGGGTTATCTTTTCACTGGGCTTCAGACAGTTTAACATTTTTGCAAATTCACTGCCTCACATTGCACGTATGTGTGCTGTGTTTGGGAATACTGATAGGAAGGGCACAGCAGCAATGCTATTTGGCAGGACGAGGGAGAGGGGGTACCTGTTACAGTACAGAGTAAGCAGTGAGGGAGCCTAGGGATCAGCATATTTGAATCTGCATTGACTTTGTATATCTATTAAGTGTCAAGGATATGGAGACCATCAACCTTGTGAAGGGTGGCAAACCCTTGTTCAATGGGCCCATGGGTCCTCACTTACCCACTGATAGTTTGTGTTCAGCTGCTGGGGTTCACAAGTTTCCAAGAGACTAAGGAGATGAGTGGTCTAAGATGCCTTTTCAAAAAGAGTATGCTTCTTTAGAATCCCTGAACCTTAGACTAATACAGTTATTCCTAATGGGCAAAGCGAGTGAGATTGTGGGGTCATATTGTTCAAACAGTATGTTGCTTATGAAAGGGCTGCCACTTTTTAATTCCTGTTGATCAGTTGGACTTGGAAAACATACAGAAGGACTAGTCATGTTACAAGTTTGCTGAGCCAGGTTGGGAGAGATATTAACTAGAGGTGCAATCTGACATGGATGCCAGTTCTCTGAACCTTTGCAATATACTCTGGGGTTGTAAGTTAACCCCTAGTTAACGGCATGATGGAGGAACTGAATGCATACATATAGACACTTTGCCATATGCCGGTTTTGTTGGGCATGAAAAACAAAGCTATTGACCCTCAAAGGGTGATCCACACTCTATTCTAAACAAAGATGTGGAAAGCCTCCTTGCCATTGGCTTAAATGGGAAAATCACAGCTCCCATTGAATCCTACTGGCGGAGGCATTCCTTTTGTGAGGCGAACGTACCTGCTGGGGAGACGGATGTCGGGTCTGTGTATGCCCCTGGACATGCATATAGAGCTAAGTAAGGGGCATCAGGGTGAGGGACCGAAGTAGGCACATAAAGGTTAGCATTTGCATACGATTACATTGAGCAGACCTAGTATCAAGCCTTCCGTTCATGGCAGTCTTTTTACTTTGTCTGTTTAATGTTATACTGTGAAAATCCAAACATGTACATGCTTTTAAGAATCCAAATGTATTTACTAGGTATGAGCATCATTTCAGTACTCTTTTTTCCAAATTACTTCACGTATTGAGAAGGTACAAGCGCCTTTGCAGAATGCTCTGTAATTTGACTGAGTACTAAAATGAAGCCTGTTAAATACCTATTAAATTCTGAAAAATGTGTGATAGTGCACATTGTTACATTCTGTATTGACGGGTGAAGCAACATTGAGTTGCATACAGGGTTGACATGCATGCCTTTCAAACCAGCCTGTGGAACCTCATGCAAATTCCTAAATCCAGGTAATTCTGAATGCAGATTCCAAGTCCAGTGTCTGTACGTGGCATTCAAGGGAAGGAGCCATGTAGGATGCACGTGGCAAATCAGATTAGCAGGTAATGGGTGCAATTCTGCCTTTCATTTTATGAATCAAGTAAACAAGAAATTACAGGATGGAAAACCACATGCTTCCAGAGCTCTGTTCAAGATCATATTGCTAGAGCTATACAAACCTTATTGAAGAGTCTACCGTTTTTGAGCTCTAAAATGCATCACACCTGAACATACTGCAAGAAAGTAAAATGGTTCTTGCAGCGAAGTGTAAAGACCCAATTAATCTACCACACAGAAACCTTTGGGCTGCTTGGCATTGAGGTGAAGGCAGCTGGATACGTTGTGATTGGAATTCACAGGGTAATATTTCTTTGTATACCCATATGCTTACAACGTACACTGCCAAGTAGTATAGGGGAATAATCTTCTTATTTCAATCTTTACAATTGGCCAAGGAAATATTATACTAATAGCACCCTACTTGGCAAACTACAAAGGATTCATTGCCCCACTCGGAACAAAACCCATACCCTCAAAATCGTATTCATGTATGATGTTGACTGCAGCTTCTCGATCAATGCCTTTTGTTGGAGTGGCAACTCTACCATTTCCTTCACGATTTTAAAACATATCTGTTGCCATATCAACAAAACATGCATTCTCTAAAAGCAACATTTCACTAATTAAAGGGGCTCTCAGCCATCCCCACAGATGGATCCAATCAGCCCATTTCCACCTGCAAACCTTCCTCACACACCAATTTCTGCATGTCGATATTTCAGCCCACAAACCCAAATCCATCAAGTGCTTTACCTTGGATTTACAACATATGAAGTGTGAATGATTGCGAGATGGAGAAAATCTAAATCTGACCCTGACAACCCAATTTACATGATCCATGTTGGATCCTAAAAGAAGAAAATAATCCTGAATCATAGATGCCCCTAACAGCAGTGCTCAACATGTCGAAACAGTTAAAGTACTTTGATCTGATGGCTCCAATAACCTGCAAATCCACCCACAAATCATTTGAATATAAAGACTCGAAAATCACAATCTGGCCAATCCTTCTCCACCTCTGACCAAACTGGCTCAACTGCCTACGTCTAACTATCCCTATCGTACAAGCACTATTGTCTTGAAATTTACAAGACCAAACTCTTAATCCTTGAGTCTTCATAAAAGCTCTTTTGGCCTGTGTCACTGCTCTTTCATCAAGTGACCTATGTTCACTCTCTTCCCAATAATAGTTCTCTCCTCAATCCCTGCTCATATACTGTGTATCTCCAGATCGATTGCATGTTCTCGAGCATGCAAAATAAATGCACATTGCTAACATCTGAGCCTTTGTAAAGTTCATAGAAAAACGTGTCACCACCCAGCTCCCACATCTGTAATCCCAACAGACTTTGATGATCCGCAGTCTGGCTTCTGCACCTCTAGGGGCACAGAAATGGGTATTGGGTAATAGTATGCCCATAAATAATGTTGCCATACATATAGACGCCGGGAAACTGCATAGGCAACATTATTTATGGGGACAATATATGGGGTAAATGGGAGCAGGGGTTGCAGGGTTTTCCCCCCGCTCCCTTTAAAAAATGTTGGGGTTTCAGGGGTGTCCCCTGCAGGTTTCATATGGTAATATCGCCACAAAAGCAACATTCTTGCATGGCGACATTATTGCTGTGATTTTATCACATGGAACCCATAAATGACCCTGATTGTTTGGAGAATTGGGGCCTTTGGAGGCTCTGCAGCCTTTGTTGTTTTTGAATTTTGGGATACCTTTGCTTCAATATACTAGCTCACTCTCCTTCCAAGACGATCTTACATTGCCATTATCAATAAAACAGTCTCCAATTAAGTCATTTTCTTATGACTACTCCTTCTCAACATTACAACTTCCTCTCCATGCAGGGTTCAAACCTCTTGTCTATGCTTTTTAACATTTACATTAAACCACTGGATAACCTCCATTAAAAAGCTTCAACCTCCGAGATTAAATCATGCACCTTGTTAGAATATGTATTATGTATTACACAATGTAGGTTGATGGACCAACATATTGTTTGATCGGTAGTAGTGGAAACTATTTGAAATTACAAATGTTTGTTACATGGGGCAGAATAAATCATGTAGCTTTGACATTCTATAAACCAAAGCTGTGAACTTCAGCTCATCTGAGACCATGTTTATGCGGACGTCCGCTCTTTTGAAAACAGGAATTTGCAGACCTCCTCACATACCACTTTGATCAATGCTTGGAAGAATTAATGGCCAATCTGCGTTTAATGAGACAAATAGGCGTTTTTTCATGGTCTTATTTTCCAAGCTAAATCTGAAAATCAACAATTAGTGTCTAGCCAACCATTAGCTTTATCTTTTTTTTAAAAAGCAGATGCTTACACAGGCCCTAACCTCTGACTAATGAAGAGCATTATACATGGACAGTCTCTGTTCCACTAAGCTGCATATACAACTGAGCCCTTTGTTCAACAGGATGTCTCTCAGCAGATGGTCTATGCTGATGAAATAGGTTAAGCTTATACAAATGCAGTTCACCTCGAATTTCCCAATGTCGCTTTATATGGGCTAGACAAAATTACCAGAAGACCCATATTTTTGGCTAGATCTCGGGAAAGAAAACTAGATACAGATTTCTATTCAGTTGAAAAATACACATTACATGCATATACAAAAATTATTTATATATGTGTGTGTATATATATATATATATATCTATCCACAATCCTCAGCACCGCCTTCATGGTGCAGTCTTGAGCCGCACTCCCGGAGTTGTGTGCCAACATAAGTCAATCCTTACAGCCAGGTTCGAATTAAAAGATGCTTCTTTATTATTTTACAAATGTTAAAAGTCCGTGTGGAAACCTCCAGCCCTCATTGTATTAATAGATTGCCATATTTTAGTGAGTTGGTTAAGCATAGTTTGACAACAAAAATGTCTCCAGATTCAGAATAGCCATGCAAATCTGAATATATAATGCTTAATAATGTCCTGTCAAAACGGGGAATTGTAAGAAAAATGAATAGTTAGTTTGATCTCGCACACAGAGGGGCAAGTCGGTAGCCACACATCCTCATGGCACCAGGAATTTAATGGGCCAATCGAAAAAAGGACAGCCCTAGTGGGAATGAGAAAATACATGCAGGGGCACTGTGACAGACACTGTTCTATCCTGAAATGCTGCATCAGACAATTTGCTGTGCATTTAAGCTCAAACACATAGAAAGAAGAGAGATTTGGAAAAACAGAAAAGAGAGCCGTTCCGACAGGAGAATAGCTGATTTGGACTCGAAATGGAAGTAGCTGATGGTGAAATCTTCTTAAGAGGGTGTTTTCAAGATGGTATGAATGTGTAGAATTTCCCAAAGAATGACCAGATGACAAGAGATAGTTTGAGAGTAGGTGCACTCAAAGGAGGAATTGGGGGGTCATCTTGAAGCTGGTCGATGTATGTCTGTCCTGCGCCTTTCAAAGACATGCGAAATAGGAGTACTATGACCCCAAATGACTTGGACAGAGCGTCCATTAAATCACAGATAGTAATGGCCACATGGTTCACAGCGTGTGTGCATTGTAATTAATAATTCCAATTGAAACCCCAGGTAGTCACACCTTTTAATATAGCGTTTGTGCTGTCCCATTTCAAAGGTAACACCACCAGAGAAAACCTGCCTTTAAAATAATTTGCAACCAAGGAAACATCATGAAAATATCAAATTATATCTGCAGTCAAGCTAGGAACCAGTAGTTTGTCACGAAAGTATACAATATTTTTTATTTTAATTAGCGCAAGTATGGATGAAGTATGGAGTAAAGCCATATTCTTCTCAGATGCCAATACCTGTTGATGGTTTTAGAGAAAACAAGCTTAAATATTTCCAACTTTATTCTGAGAACTGCTTCACCTTTTTGATTCCAAGAGAAGATGGGGTTTAGGGTGACTCTGGGGGTGGGAGGGTAAAAGATTTCAAGCTTCTAGGCAGCTATAAAAAAAAGTAATTTTCTATTTCAATTGCATTTAAACAAACCAAAGGAAGGTCAAGAAGTGGGTGTCACTTCTTATATCCTCATCAATCTGTAGGGTTGGCCTCAAACAAATCATTGACTTCTCATGTGCCATCAATTTCATATGTATAAGCAATTGTATAAATAATTTTCTCAATTTTATTACAAAATGTATCATTATTTTCTCTACACACAATAATGGCATAAAACACTTCAATTTATACATAAAACCTGAACTACAAATAGTCTACAAAATTACACAATGTTACACGAAAACACAATTTCAAGTGTCGGTGACCTGGTTAGCACTAGAGTGGATTGACTAGGCACCATTTTCACACTAGGTTTTTAGCCCAACTCGTACAAGTTTCTGTCCTTTTTCAGGCTTAAATCTGCTGGACATTCATCGGGAGCACAATGAATCCAAGTGTGTGTATCATTAGATGGCTTGCGGTTGATTCCAACTGTCTATCACCCTGGTCTTCCTGAGGATCCCTAATGGAATAAAGACACACATTTAATACACTATACTGATTTTATTACTAGACCTCACATTTAACCCTTCCCATCAAGGGTTATCCGATATACTACATCATAATATACCTGGGCTGTATTGCTGAGTAGACTTTTACAGACCACTTGCAACCATTGGTGGTGCTGCTTGCTGACTTGAGAAGTTGCAGCCTATCTTCCTCTCGCTATGCTTAACAGTTTTTGATTCATAAATACATTACTATCTCTATACCTCTCACAAAAGCTTCACTCTTACTTCTAAGGGTGGTTGGAGTTCTTTCTCTCTTGCTGGACTTTGTCTCTCAAAATTACAAAAGTACTAGCTACAAACAGTATGAGACACAAGAATTAATGATATGTAACAAATAGCATTGTCACTATCCTGATATCTCTACATAAATCATTCACAAAAAAAACACTTACTTGGGGAAACCGAGTGGTAATCCTCGATCCCAAAATATGTATGTATGTATGTATGTATGCATGTATGAATGTATGTATGTATATTCTTTCCACAGAATACATGGACTTTCCGTTGTATCCCAAGATGCTGGGTAGAACAATAGGAAATTGCCGTGTCAAAAAATGGTATCCATAGTACTGTCAAAAAATGAGCCAATTTTCTTCCATAATTCTACTGAAGTAACTTGCTGGTGGGACAAAGGTACTGCTCCTCTAGCCTGAAGTTCTGCGTGGATAATCTTGCTGTCCACAATAACTTCTTTGGACCTGTAGAGAATCCCAACAGAAGTATTATTATGTGACTCAAAATACTCAATTGGCAGCTAAACATCACTCACAAAAGGAGTATCCCAGCAACTCTTACCTAGCTGCCAGGTCTGTGGCTCTTAATCTAGTCCCAATCTTGACCACGCAGTAGAGCCAAAATGGCGGCTGCATTAAGTAATGCATTGTGATGTCATCATGCAACATTTTGTCATCAAAATTGGGAGGCTGCTCAGGTATATAAACAAACTGGTGGCACCACATACAGGGAAAAGTCATAAGAAAGAGGTGGATCCAAGGGTGAAGAAAAGTCACTAGATGTGAAGATTACTGAAAAGGAAGTTTATTTTTGTTTATTATTTATGATGCAGCATGCCCTCTAAGGCAAGAGACTTTGCCGGAAGAGACTTGGCCCCAGAAGGTCCTGGCACTGTTGAAAGGAACTATCACCTCATATTGGCGAGGTCCAGGAGTGTGATGTACTCAAAGGGCCTGCCTTTTCTCGTGCTAAAAACATGGGGAAGGGAGAAACCTGGCTATAACTTCCTGATTCATCATTTGTGAACACTTCTTTCTTTTTCTTGTGAACATTATCCCACACTCTTTTTTTTTTTTTTTTTTTTTTTTTTTTTTTTTTTTTTTTTTTAGAAATTAGCGGGAAGGATTGGCAATGATTTTTTTTAATTTTTTTAGCATAGGCAATTTTATTTGACAAAATGTCACTAGGACTGCCTTCTTAATATTTGATGATCATAGCTTGCTCCCATCTTAGATTTTGGTTTAGAGTAGACATTTTTCCAACCCATTTATACAGTTTAATAAACACCCTTGAACTGTGATCACTTGTCTGTCTTTACTGTTGTCACCATGAGTTCCTTACAACGCCCACTACTTGACCTTCCTTTGGTTTGTTTAAATACATATTTTTCCCATTTAGTAGGAAGGTAGTCCCCCCCCCCCCGCTGAGTAGCACTATACATAGACACAACACACCATTTCTTACTCGCCCAGAGGCAAAAATCACAAGTTAATGACTAGTGGTGAGGGAACATTTTGTGTCTTGGGTAGACTACAATTCCATACTGTAGCTTGTGTGAATAAACGTTTATGAAACTCATTATTAATTGATGTGTCTATCTTGTGGAGTAACTCTGCACTTGGTGTCTAGAATAGTCATTCATATTTGCTTTTGTCTCGATGCTTGCACAAATTAGAATGAAAACGGAGCGATAACCGCATGCAGGTTGTTCTTTTCCTTTTTTATTTTTTATTTTATTGTATAGATCAGCTATGCAAGCATGGATTTTTATACGCAACGCAATCCTATTCATTACATGTACAGATGTAGTTTTAAATGTGTCATATTCTCCAATGTCATGTAATATTTTAAGAAGACCTATCTGGCAGTAAGTACAATCGTAATATGTTAAAACAGATGACCAGTTACAGATCGTGGTCATACATGAGTTAAGCCATTTTTAGGTGCCTTATTAGCCTTTCTTCTATCACATACCACAATTGTGCAGTAGAATATATTAATTGTTCATCATTACCCTTTATCATTTTCATTTTTGTTTACTTTTATTCATGAAAGGCGATTGACACCCAGAGTAGTACTTCATTCGTAGATCAGCTGTACCTGTGCAATATAAAATGAAGTGTTCCACACTTTCAATTTAACCTGCAGAGCATAACCGCATCTATTGTCAATAGCAATTTTTTTTTCCCGGTCCCCTGTAATTTCCAGTCTAAGTAGACAATTAAATATAATCCTGATATACCTTTTTGTGGTTTGTATATTCGTTTACATATAAGGAGTATTGCTCCATGGGGGGAATGAATGAAATGTACTCCTAGGCTAATGCTTTGTTTGAAAGATGCCTTATTTTGTTTGATTGCAATCAGTCATACTGCAGTTTCTAACTGTAACATTGTCCTTTTGTCCATGCATGTTAAGACATTGATCTTGCTGCACTTATCCCAGGTCATCGCTTCTTTGTGTGAATTACTTACTGTGTTATCTATTGTATTGTATGTGTCTCTGCTGCACATGTGTTGTAGCTGATAAAGCAGGCTGTATGTGTCAGACAAATGTATTTCATTAGCCAAGCTGAAGCTTCTTATTGTTACTTGATGTTGAATTGGAGCGTAAGACCAAATTCAGATCTGATATATTCCGCTGGTAAGCTTTGTCCTAATGAGAACACAGTCTAAATGCTGTAGTTGTCCTATGTTCTAAGTTGTTTTAACTAGCCCGCCACACATTCCTCGGAGCCAAACAGCATTACTGGGACTAGTTTTAATTTATATTGTTCAAGATTTTGGGGTGTGTCCTAAATGTTCGCAATTCTGCCAGATGTTTTACTTCATGTTTGACGTTTTCCTGGTGTTCCTTCCACATAAGCTTCTGATCTATTTTTACTCCAAGGAATTTGTAATGTGCAACTACTTTGAACCTGTTGTGATTTTCCATACCTGGATGCTCTTTTTGTTGGATCCATTAAAAATCATAACCTTGGCTTTTGTGTTAGTCCTAATAAAATAATGTGTTTTTGCAAAATCGGAGAAATAATATAGTAACTTCTGCAGTCCTGGTGGGGTGCGATCCATAAGCATGAGCATACCGAAGGCTGTGGGCTTTGTCAGGCCCAATTATCTGGGGTTATGCTGTAGATAGTTCAGTTCAGTTGTTAGATCAGCCAAGTGTAACTTAAAAGTGTAGGACTAAGAACACACCCTTGCTGTAAATTGGTCAGCCTGTTAACATAGTCACTAAATTGGCACTTCTTGTTTATCCCGACAGCCACAAGCGTATTAGCATGTAAACTATAAACCTACTTGATCCACAGTATACCACAATCAACAGTGTCCAAGTGGCACTTGGGTCCAAGTATGTAAAAATAAACAGGACTATTACATCCTGATCTCTCGTTTTCCGTGGTCGTTACTAGTGTCAATATGTTAACAAGATTGGAAGAGCCTTTCCAGAAACCTGTTTGTTGTTTGGTAATATATGATGGTTTTCAATCCTACTATTTTTAGTTCCTTCAATAGGATGCATGCAAACACTTTTGAGGAGGCATCCAGCACTGCTAACATTATATAGCTAGTGGGGTTAGTTCTGTTTCCTCATTTGTAAGTGGGCACAATTCGACTTTGTTTTCAAGTAGGTGATATCTTTCCCAGGTGGCCAATTAATTTAAATAGCAAATGTAGGATGTTTGCCCAAGACTGTGCTGTAACAGAAATAAAACACTAATTATGTATCTGAATGACCTTTTGATTCTTTAATAATTTAAGGATTTGGACTTTGCAACATACACTGTCCTATCTGATAATAATTTCACCAAAGGGCCTAAGGGAACCCTGTATGTCGCTTCCGCTGCGGTGGACTATCAATTAATTACAGAAGGCCAGGCGCACCCCAGCCTGTTTTTCCCCTGTAGTTCTTGGTTTTCGTTTCATTATTATGTTTGTCAGGGGTCGAAATTCAGCAGGAGCTAAAAGTATCTCCTCTGTGTTGGGCATCATCTAGGAGGCAGGAGCTTCCCTTGGAGAACCAGGAGCTAGCACATAGCGTTCTGCATATCCAACTTAGTGGAATTCAAACTTTAACATTCTGTCTATCGCATTCAATTAATTTTGCTTTCAACCTATTCTGGATGTCTTTAATCATTCTTTATAAACATTTCCAGAAACTGAAAGTTAATGCCACATAGGCTTGTTTTTCTTATGGCACAAGTTTCCCTTAAGAGTCAAACGTAGCTATTGCTATCAAGCTAACTAGGCTCTCCTAGGTTAGAAGCAGGAGCTGAATAACTCCCAGCAATGGTGAACCCTGTTTGTGTAAGCCAACATTTACTGCAGGGTTTGGTACAACCAAATCTTTTTTCACTGTGTTTAGTTAGGAAATCCACTAGCTTAGTATATTGTTTCTGTATGCTTCCTCCTTAAAACCTTCCCCAACATCTTTGCTATAAGATTCCCAGTGCTGCAGGACTTTGTGGCTGACCATTTCTAGATTTTTATTTTCCTGACCATTTACCACAATATTCAACTTGATCACTTTTAGCATAGCTTGCTTGCACACATTGGTTCTGAGCCCAACTGATGAAAATAGGGTAGTAGTCCCTCTCATCCCAAGGTTCTACCCTCATGTTATTTATAAACATAATGGGGGTTATTACGAGGTAGGGGGTAACCATGCCGCTATTAGCAGCATGGCTACCCCCTTACCGGGTCCTGGGTCCGGGTTCCTTAAATGAGGAATTACCGGGCCATTCCGACCTTGGAGGGCCCGGTAATTCCTCATTCAAGGAACCCAGCCCCATTCGAATCCCCAATAGGGCTCAATGGGAATGGGGAGGGTGCTAATAACGGGCCCGTTGTTAGCACCCTGGTCTGCTCGCGGGATCCGCTAAGGGCGCCTGGTAAAAACAAGCGCCCTTAGCGGGGTGGTATGGGATTGATGGCTCCGGCACCTTTACTGGCACCATTAACCCTTTATCGCCTCACTCGCAATGACCCCCTATGTCTCCGCCTAACAATACATAATCAGATAGTACTGGCAGTATAATCAGTTACTCTAGTAATTGCCCAGGATGCTTTGTTTAACGCAGCCATTTAGCATGCGCAGTCCTAATGGTATCCATGTTTTAAACCATATATCAACTCTATTAGTGGTCTTCTTTTGGGCAAGTTCGGACTTTTGTGGGATGTATTTACCCACTCAGCATCTCTTCCCCACATCACCAAGCTGCACATCTGCAGTCGCCAGAAGAATAGCTGTTCTGGCTCCTGTGAGCACCATGGCCTCAAAACTGCATTTTTTGCAGCGACAAAAAGATGGCTGCACCATCTTGCCAAGCCCACATTTGGCAGGATGGAACAAGGGGGCACACTGAGGGTGCTTGCCAGTGTGTTCCTACATATACAAAAGAAATATAGTGAAAACGCAGTGTTGCTTTGCTGCCAGCCCCAAAGTCCCCATTGAAAAGGGGGTATTTTACCTTAAAATGATGCTGCTCTGACGCTATTTTTATCTGTTCTTTCTCAAGCTACTTTTATTAATAAGGCCCTGCCATGCCCATTCATATCCCCATTGTGCTTCAGCAAAACCAAGTATGACCCCTGAATGACAGGCTCTGTCAAACCAAATCTGAGAAAAATCAACAAAAACTTCATTTTCCGCCGCACGGGAAAAACCTCACTTTTTAAGTTACAAAGTGTCAATGATCAGTAATTCAAAGAAACTCCAGCTCTGGGCTATGTCAATTTCAATGCATATGTGGTTCAAATAAACTACTGCCTACAGGAAAATAACAATGGCTGCAAAACAGTGTGGGAATCCAGATGGAAAGTCAAGAACTGAATTTGAAAGCAACGTGCTAGCAGCTGGCACCACATGTGTAGAAAAGGGCTTTGCAAACTAAAGAAGAAAAAGGCTTGCTCGAGAGTACTATGTTGAACAAAACCTTGTTCTTGCCTAGCAATGTGAAAAATTGTACTACGAAAACACAATGTATGAAATGATTCTATTCAGCAGGTTTTCCTCCAATTCGGAACAAAAATAAATACAATTCAATCAAACTTCAGTGGCTGCAGGGGGGATGACAGCCAAAAACAGGTTTCTGCTGAGAGGATGACAAAAACAAAAGGGGCCCTTTCAGTAGATACTAACACCCCAGTGATAATTACTAGGTTGGACAGAATCTGGTCTGGGATGAGCCCTCTACAATGGAATTTCTAGGACATGAAAGTGTGAAGTGGAGATGGGGCAGTAAACCTTCAATCAAGCTGGGAAAACCCCACGTTACCCTGGAGGAAATGACAGTTGGTGGTAGCTGAAGAGGAAAAAAAACGGTCCAGTGCAGGAAAAAGGACCGCCCATCTGTTTCCAGAAACTATTTTATAAATAAACCTTAAAGACTTTTATCTTTGCAGCAGGATTTTGCCAAAATATGAATGTTTTGCGGTTTAAATGTGATTTTTGTGGCTTTCAAATAAGGTCTTGGCTGTCAATATCATGTATGGGATACGAATCCCAGAAGAATGTGAATCATGGGGAAAGGACATCTGATGGAAAGTTAAAAATTAACAGAAATAGGCTCTATGATAGTATGTACGCACGTGTAAAGTTACAGAATTTTAGGCCGAACATTTCACATTGAAAATGACCAAAGATTATTAAACGTACAAAACAATGTCTCACAGATTAGAATTGGACTGCAATGGTCTGCATGAAATATGTAACCTGTTTATGTAATTTGCTAAGAGACTTCAACTGTATAAATGTCCCATTTTGTGGTAAAATCGGATTTTAGCTAAAGTAACTGTGGGAGGTTTTTGAACATTGTAAAACTTCCATCATAAATCTGCCATCCTGCCCTTTAGATCCTACCAGCTGAGAGCGAGGTGGGGACTAGCACTCCTGACCAATCCAGTGGGTTAGAGGTGTGTTTAGCTAAGCCTGCCCAGCCATATACTTCTATGATGTCACTATACATTATAAATAAGTCTATGACGGGACTCTAGACACATTCCTCAAGAAGTTCCATCGCCAGCATTCCTGATCTGCTCCATTCATCTTGCTGATTCCAGATTTTCCCTACAAGGCCAAAGCTTTGCTGACCCTACTCCAGAGCCCCCTGAAAAACCCAAGGATAGCTGATTCCTACTCCAGCAAGGCCATTGATCCAGAAAAAACCCACTAATATCCCATTAACAAAAAGGTGAAAGCTGTACATTTTGCATCCTGAAATCAGACCATCTTGAAGCCCACTAACTCCTTGCCCACTGACTGCATCCAGCGGTACCTGTGCCATCCAGTGACTCGAATTGCCTAGCTGTTCGCTATCTGGTAACCAGGCCTTGCCCAGCTGACTTTTGCCAGGCGCATCGCCGTATGGTGACCATACCCTGTTGACTGTCCAAAAATCCCAAAACCAAAAAGTGGACTGAGTATAATCCCCACCCCATAGAAACACATAGCTTACCTTGCCTTGCTTTTGTCCTTATCCTACTCTCTAAGCAGTCATATTATACCCTGGTAACTTGTTGAAACTGTTAGAATTATCCGTGTACTTGCCCTTGACTATCTAAAGTGCTAGCGCCATCTCTTTTATTAATTTTGTCTTGTGTAAATCTTAAGCCCTTAGTCATGTTTTGAGTGATCAGACTAGTTTCCGCTTAGGGTTGGACGCTGGGGTGATAAGGTTGAAGTTGCAAATCAACCTTGGATCTTACTGTGTCCCTCTTTGGCGGTGTAGTCTGAATAGTCTAGTTTAAAGTAAACCTGTTCTTGTCTGAACTGATTTTCTTTCCTATTCCACGGCTTCATTTTACTCCAATCGACCCTTTTTCTATCTTGTATATCTCATCCAGCTTTTTAGCTAGAGACCTCCTTTCACTTTTGTCTTGTTCCTGATATTTATCTTTACCGCAGCCCAGAAACCACACTCCAAATCAGAGTATTTCACCCATTTTTATTAAAATCGTGTAGGTAATTTAAAGCGGGAATTGAGAAAATTGCAACTTTCCAATGTGTCATTCATGTCATTTGGCTGCAGCATGTTTTAAAAGTTACACTTGTTTTCGAATGGTATGCTCTTGGTGATCCATTGCCTTGTGATTGCTAGTGTTTATATATTACTGCCATTGTGAGAAATCATATTTGCCTCACATATTTAACTGCGCATTAATTATTTGTCCATTTCCGAGTGTCATTTCATGCCATTACAAAGGGTGTAAAATCACCTCTTCTCTTGTGAGGGAAGGTCTGATTTTGATTCTGTTTCCTGACCATTATTCCTGCCGGCTGCTTCTTTCTATCCACGCAGAATTCTATTCATTGTGGGTTGAGGGAACATTGCAGGGGGGAACCTTAACTTGGGAGCTATCTCTCCTAACTCAAAATGTGCTCCTATTCATTTGAGCTTTGTATATGTTCTACTAGGTTAACCAAGTGCATTGCTTCCATTTTCATTGTAATTATCAACCCATTGGTGATTGCTGCCGCACATTAAAAATGGTATGATTTACTTTGAATTTAAAAATAAATAAATCTTGTATTTTCACCAACCGGCCTGGTTCATGGTCCATTGTGACCCAGGGTATTTGAAAAACGGGGTGTGATACGAGTTGTGTACTATGTCAAATTTTATTTGAATAAAATAAAGAAAAAGCCTAGCATGTAGCACACAACTGAGATGCCTGAGACCAAGGTATGTCACCCGATTGAAATCCTTAACACTTTGTATCATCCAAAGGTTATAAATGTTTCTGTGTCACAGAAATTCAGCATTAAAATGACCTAACCCTAGTAGGGCGGCAACGCCCCAGTCAATTCCTTGCAGTGGATCACATACATTTATAATTCATATTTGTCTGTGATTTCCTGGCAATTTAAAGTCCATGAAATAAGCCTGACAGAACATTATCACTTTTAGGGGCGATTTCCCCTAACGGTGTATGTGTTCTTTATGCTAATAATCGGGCCTCCCTTAGGTCTGCGCTTGTCTCCTTTGGTCGCAGAATTCTATACTGTTTCTGCTGTCCATCATGATGGTGTCCATACCCCAGGTAATGCTAGTAGATCATATAATGCAGCATTGTCCATTATACTCGCTATGTCCTTCCATTTCTCTAAACAAGCTGTCGGTGTCCATTAAAATATTGGGGTGACTTCCCCAGCTCTGCATGTTGTGCACCACCTTTTAAATCTAGTTATCTTAAATAAAACAAAATATTCAGACTAAAATAGCATGTTTCTTATTGCGGATTTGGATGATTGCACTTGGGGTGGGGGCAGGTGGGGTTCGAGGGAGCAAATATTAAACTGGTGTAAGTGTTCCATAAAATGACTCCTTAGAAATATAAATATATTCCACAGAGATCCCTTTACAATATGCAATTATGGACCTAAAAGTGCCTGTCTGCAAAATGCATTTTTTGTAATGTTTGTGGAACAGCAGAGTGGTGTTTTCAGAAGATGTCTGAAGTAGTTAATTCGAGAAATCGATCTTCTTTTCACAGTAAAATGGCTACCCGCTGTATGGGCAGATTATTTTGAGGCGTGCAGTCTTTAAGAAGCTTATAGAAGCGCAGAGTGTGTGTGTTTTGAGCCAGCGTCTGAGGGCACACGTTGGGGCTGGTGGGGGATATTAAATGGCTATTTAGCGTACCAGATTAAATCGCCCACAAAACGTCTATTGCAGGATGCAAAATGTCACCTTGTTTTCCTGCGACCTCCGTCCTCTTGTTCCCTGAAGGCATAAATAATAATACATTCTCTCTCTGATGTATTTCAGTTTCACTGTGTTCTGTACGCTACACATTTTATATTGGATTTTCTGTATGTATTCTGATGCCATTAACCCAATTAATATTGGTGACAAATGAGGAAATGCTGAATCTCATGTTCATGTTCTGTGCTGAGCCCACACCGCTTCCGCCTTTCTAAAATAAAAATGCTGTGGCAAAGGAAACCATTTTGGCTTTTGTGTAGGCATAAGAAGGGCATTTGCCAGCCACTGCCATGATGGTACCACCCATGGACGTCATTGCACCAAAATGCCAGGGGTAGCGGAAGTGACCTCTGATGACACCACAAGAAGTGATGTCATTTGACCCCACCCTGAAGTGACATCGCGTGAAGCAATGGAACACTAACGTTTACCTCTTGACAAAACAGGAAGTGGCATCACATAGCATTGTTTTTTAGTACACTATGAAAAATAGGTTCCAAATCACTGTAACGTGGCATACATTTCATGCAAGAATGGATCACCATATGTATCGGCAGAAAAAAAAACACTCTAACTGCAACTTGTGAAAAAGCAAAATACAAAGTCAAAAATGGATGTTTATTTTACTATAAATGCTTTTTGAAGGATTTTGTCTGCATTGCATTGTGAATTTGAGGTGTTAAGAACAGACTAAATCAGTGTCTCACCCCCACACCCCCAAAGTTTTCCTGAAATACACCTTTAATGAGTCCAGCAATTATTGTATAGAATTCCAGAAAGACACATTATTTGTTGGTATTCTTTCTTATTTGGGGTCACTGCTCAAAGTCTTACACTTGTGGAACCCCCTGTTTTTTGTAAGAAGCCTGAACAAGAAAGCCAGCTACTCTAGAAACAAAGATCCACATGGAATTGGCAACAACCCAGGAGCTTCAATTTGTATTTTTTGGGGGTAGCAAGGGATACCACGGGGGTAGAAAGGGCGACCTGGGGGTCACAATTGCGACCCCTGGCGAACCCTAAATGATGTCAATGGTACTATCTATTGTGTTCGTACCTGTGCATAGGAGTTCCGTGTTTCCCAAACAACTAATGCCTATACACAAACAAAAACTGTTGCTTTTGCCACAGCATGTTTTAACAGCACTTCCTTGCTTTCTAGCTAGGTTTGCACTACACAACTTCCGCACATGCATACAGTGTACAAATGATCGTTTACTTTGAAATGTAGCTAATCGGACCGTTATGCCTATGTCACATCAGTTTGCACATTTCTGCCCTAATTACTAATCATTTGCGTGTGCAGTTGTCAAACACTGCATTGTTCATGCCTGTTTTCGGGTATGTCGAATCAATTTGCTAAGGTGACGTGATGTCTTGTGTGATCCTTCAACTCTGTAGACTGCCTCATTGTAGCAATCATCAGTCCTCCAGGGACTGATAGCAGCTCCTATGATCCTTGCATCAGCACGCTGACATATTTAGTTGTCACGGTACCCACTTACAGGTAATGGGTTGCACTAGTAGCCAAATTGCAGCTTGTTATAGAGGGAGGTCCTGCTGTACTCTGCCTCATAGCACAGCCATGCCCAAGCAAATGCATTACCAATACATGTCTAGCACCTCTTTGTTCAGGAATGTATTGGCCAATTAGCAAATGTCTACATCTGCCATTGGACAAACACAGTGGGACATTGCAGTGCTGTGTTGTGATTTCCCCCAATAGCAGTGCATTTTCTGGGCCGTGTGATGACATGCAATTGACATCAACTGAAACATGTTGCATTTGATATGGAACATGGAAAGAATCTGATTTTTCTGGCCAGACTTGTGTACATCTGGGTCCATATTCTGTTTGGATTCGAAAATGGCATAATCCAAGTGTTTAATTTTTATCTAAGTTTTATAAGTAATTCACTAACTCGCAGAGATGCTGCTTCAGAGCAGGACAAAGATGTGACAGGTATACAAGGGATAGGAAGCATGAGATGGCAATGCACACCCATTTAGTCTGCTGAGTCTGAACCAGAGATCTGAGCTGATAATTGGGCTTACATAGTGTGGTTGATGTTTCTGCTAAAGTACAATTTAGTTTGAGAAATGCTGGTGCTTGCAGGTTATTCATATTGCAACAAACCTAAAACAAGCGGGCGGAAGAACAAGTCTGGTAACCTTTCACAGGGTAAAGTTGGGCAAATTTGAGGATATCCGGTATTGTCTAAATGTGGCTGAAAGGCTAATCCTTACGTATAACTGCGGTATACTAGGAGTCAATGTGGGAAGGGAATGTTATTTGGTTAGTGTACGCAGGCTTAACTGAGTTAGATCTTCTGTTAATGTGTCCAGATTGTCCCTTTCTTTTTTAACCTCTCTGAGTGAATATATTCTTTTCAGGGTTGTGGGGAGAAATTCCAAGACATTTGGACTGAATACTGGCAAGGGATTTCCCTCCGTGTGCCAATCCTTTGAAACTGGGTATAGTTAGGTTGTTAATCTGTGATCATCATAGTGGACTTGTAGGCACATTTTTGATTATGTAATATTTCATGTATTTCGGAGCAATTGGAAAGTAATCGTTTTTGAGTGTTATTCTCTTTGTAACTGGGAGACATTTGAGTTTTTTTGGCCTTGTGGAATATGGTCCCAGTGCTTCAGTGCAAAATGAAGTCCTGCTGCTTTATTTTGGATACTTTACAGTTGACTTAGTATTTTGTTTAGCCCTAGATAGTCTATTACACTAGTTAAGTGACGGAGGACAGGGCCTCTTGTCCCCTCTATTTTCTGTCAGGGACAATTCTCCTAATGATGTGAACCTGGAAGTTCCATTTTTGGACTAGCCAGCCTATTTGTGGTTGCATTGAGTTTGGTGTCGAATGATACCTAGTGATTTTCTTGTGTGTTCTTTTTCTTTTTGTTATACATAGTCCGGTTGGGTACTTGTCTTAGCCATAAGAGCTGGCCATTGGAAAGGTAGTGTTGCCGGGGTGGGATCCCAAAGAAGGTCCTCTCGGTTTTGGAGGCATTAAAACAGAGATTATGATCTATGGTCCAATCCTGAAATCACTGGAGCACTTCAATTATATGCTCCATGGTGGTGATCTGGATCCAGGTTCAATAGTTCCTGGTAATCATCCATGTATAATTGCTAAGATTTTTAGAATAGTTTGATAATGTCTTCCAAGCGTTTAATGCAAACATTAAATGGCTATAGGGATAAGATGGAGATGTGTGGGTACCACACTTAAGGGTACAATTGCTTGGTTAAGTCTTTGATTGTCAGGGTAGTTGGTGATCCACTTCAAGGAAGTACCATCTATCGCCATCTGAACCTTCCATGTTTGTATTCGAGTTTTCACTTCTGTGTATCTATGGAGTTGATCTCAGGCTCCATGCACACATACAGTGAACATGGTGCTAAACCCCCTGTTTTTGGTGGTGAATGTCTGTGAATAAATGCAGAGAGAAAAGATGAAGCAGTGTTTCTAGAAACTATTTAAGTAGTCGTGACTTGCCACCATTGTTTGGGGACAACTTTGAGGCTCAATACTGAAATGCTTTTTTGCATTCGAGTGACTAGATCATTGATCCATGTTTTGAAGAGCACTCCTTCGTACTATTCTGTCAAGGTCCAGATTATGTTTGCAGCTGATCCCAGAGGCCGAATTACTGATGGCATGACTACCACAAAGTATTGTGGCGAGCAGTGCTTTTAATAGGCTGGTTCTAGCCGGCTCTCTAGTCTGGGACATCTAATTTATCTCTATATTGAGGACTGGGTCTTATCCGAACTAAACAGGAGTACCATTACTCAAATATATGGTATATGCAAAATGAAAGCTATATGTTGCGTGACATCTGCTGTAGCCTTTGCTGTAGGAGGCTACGTTCACCCGCCCCGTCCCATCCTGCAAAATTACAGGATGGCCTTGCTCGCACCATTGAACAGGAGCTCTCCTGCTTAGAACCCCTGTTTCACTCCTCTGTCTTCCAGAACAAAGGCAAAGCCAGACGGGGCATTACCGGATGGCCTTGCTCACACCATCAAACAGGAGATCCCCTGTTTAGAACCCCTGCCATTCCCCTCTCTCCTCTGCACCTCTTTAGGCACTCCTGGCTCCCTTGATATCTATTAGCTGCTTTTATGACAGATTATCTAAGCTGCAAACGTAAACCCAATAAAGTAGTCCAATTTATCAGATCTTCAAGGCATAGCCTGACGCATGTGCAAATGTACTCATTGCTTTGTTAATGGGCGCATTGTAAATAGCCACTAAATAAATAAAATGGGTTTTCGGTTTGATCCCCCCCCTTCTACAGTTAATCAAGCTTAATTTTGATCAGTTGATTTTTTAAAAGGCCATGCAATGACATTGTCCTCCTTCCCTGTGGTTCTTTCTATTTGGCAGATAACCATATAAACTCTGTTGATTAAATAATTTCTCTTCTATCTACCAGGGTCATTTTTTATACACCCTGGTAGTACCTAGTCTGTAGCAACAATTTGCTTCCTGCTAGGATATTCTCATCAATTAAATAATTGTAAACTACCCAACTTGCTTCTTGATGAATATACCGTTCTTTATGAAGTTATGTATATATGATGAATGCTACGTTTTATGTCTTTCTTTTGTTTGTTCAATATCCATATTTAATTTGTGTAAAAAGCTATTTGAATAACAAAATGTGATTTGAATAATACATTTATTGTCTGTACTCTTAAGACTCTTTTTCTTTGGTTTTCCCCGTTCGTGACTTTCTTTGAAAGCACATACCTTGTATTATTATTATGGAGATTCAACCAAAATAACTGACAGAAATTAGGACTGTCATCAGCGTGGGTACCTTTTTTGGTTTTTGTTTAAAAGTTTTCTATTTGAGTCATGTTTTTAATACTCCCCTGCCATTAAATTCATCGCCCTAAACGCAAATTGCAAGACTGTTTTTAATAATGCATGGTTGAACCTGGGTAGATCCCGTTTTGAGATTTGTGGATCTGCTAATGCTTAGCTGATTCACAGTATATGTGGTAAAATAACACACATCCTGCTGGTGTGTTTGTCAGTAAAACTATGCCTTTTTGAAACCTACAGCCTAAGGATTGTAAGCCTAGAAGTGCAGGTGCTTTGTACCGGGTCTGAAAGCTGTGCCGTGCTGGACGACATCAGCTGTACTAAGGAAGCCGCCATAGCAAAGTACTTGAGATCCCACTCCTATTGTCTGCCATGAATTAAATCCTGTGTGTTTTGAAGTATTGCCATGCTATATGACATCATGTTGCATCCCTCTTCCATTCTGCTGCATCCTATTTTATCCCACAGTAGCTATGCCCAGCTCCATTAAATGAGCGGGTATCTTTACCAGTGTTAGCTGTCATGACCCATCATTGCTCTGTAATATGCAATATGTTTTGCCCACCTCCTAGGTGTACATATTTGGTGCTGTGCAAACAAGTCATGCAAAGGCGTGGGTTGGCAAGACAGGCAAATAGGGGCACAGAGAGGGTCATGAAAATTGAGACATGAAGAGAGCGACAGAGTGAGGCAGAACATGAGTCAAATGGACAACTACACAAAAGGAGACTGACATAGAGTGTGATATTAAAGGATAGTTCCGGGACTTTTTTTTTATTGTTCCTACGGTTCGGCCATGTGTTTTTAAGCATAAATCGGTAGATCGTAGAAAACTTTCCTATGGACCTTACCCGACTTTTCGTCCATTAACGCACTCGAAATCAGCCGCCATTTTGTGATAATCCTATCATTTCCCCCCATCGACCTGGCTCACCTGCGTTTGCGGCACTAAATCAAATCCCCCGCCCCTGAGCCTGACATCAGCAGACGCGTACCGCCCATTTCCCAACGCCAAAGCACGTTTCGTGTCAACAATCGCTGCGCCTCAGCTAATGAAGTGTCGCCATGGAAATGGCAGGACGCCTCTTTCCTCAATAAGTATAAACACACCGTTTCACAACACACAGCAGCAGATTTTCGATTCCATTACTCTCTCTGTGTTACTTTGAGTATTCTGTGACTCGTTTCTGTGCTCTGCTCAGCTACCTTCCCCGCTTCTAGGCGTTGTGAACACCTGTACCATCTCTGTAAATTATTTTACTTTCTTTACCACACAATGGCTACAATAATGCCGTATATGTACGAGCCCGAGTACACCGAGGAGGAACTACTGGAAAGGCAAGCACGCGAAAACGATGGGGATTCGGACGGCAGTTGGGAGGACCAGTCAACGGATGAAGAGCCTGGACCATGTCGCATGGACGGCGTCTCCACCTGGTGCACGTGCAATCGGTGCGAGCTAATGCCAACTGAGGAGAACTGCTGCTGCCGTGAAAATTCCGGGTGCTTGGCCTAATTTCGGAAGGCGAGCCAAGTCCGCAATGCATCACCGAGCTGCCAGAGTTCAGGGAAGCCTGCCTCTCATGGACCGTGTTGAGGATGATGATGGTGCTTATGCACGAACTTCGCGGCACTGTTCGTCCGCGTAATCCGAGTAACGAGTAAGTATACTCTGGTTGTGATGTCAGTGATGCCACTACTATTTCATGGTCGTCTCCCACATATAAAATTACATCTACATATCATTCGAACGCATGTAAATTGGTTCCATATTGTGCATTTTCTAGATAGAATTTTTTTCAAAGCAGAATGACATTTTTTACCTTCATCGACATTGATAAGAAAGTTTTGTCATTTTAATACCGTTTGCATCTTTCTTTTTCACCGGTGGTACAGGCTGGTGGCCTATCGTTGCTTCACTTGGTGGCTTCACGGGAGGCTCGGACACCGCGTTCGGAGAGTAATACCTGCCTGTGCGGTACTTGCCATTAGACAACATTTCCCCAGCGACAGTGGACAATACCGCAGATTTTCCCTGGATGTGCTGCAACCGGAACTTTACAATCTGTAATATTTATTATTTATGTTCAATTGAAATTAAGATCTAAAATAAAACCCAACATATATTTTAACAATGGTTGTTTTGATTTTTTAAATGAATCTAGTGTGTCTCCATTGAATAGTCTTCCTGTGCCTTGTCTTGTCACACCACATGTCTCCGGCCAGCATCCTCCCTCACGCTGGCCGCCCACCTTCAATCCACATAACCATTGAACCCATATGCAGCAGACATACATATGTTATTTTGCGGGTTGGCATCAAGCCTCCCGCCCTTGCCTCCTCCCCCAAAAATACTTACCACACCACTTTGTTCAAGCGTTGGCAATAAAAGGCTGTTGGATTTTATTGATACAAAACATGGTTATAGGTAAATAATCAATATGGTTGATCATAATAAATCATCCTTTTGGGCACCGGGTACAGAGATGACCCCCTCTGGCCCGTGCCGCCTTGCCACCACAGGCCAGCGTGCTGCTGACTAACCACCCTGGAGACCCTGGATGCCTAGGCAAACTGCACCCATATATTCTCCTGGGAGGGTGAGGTGTTTATAAACTCACCCCCTGCCTCCCATGTACTAGATCCTGCAGCCTGCCTCTTACATGCAGTTAGATGGCCTCTCCTTGGTGAGGCCCTGCGGCAAACGATTCTTGTCTGCACGACCACCGGCCCAATCCACCCCCCGCCCTATCAAAGGCAGTTCGCACCGGGGTACTTGCGCTGGCAAGTGGAGCTGTCAGGGAGCGATAAAGGCCAAGAGGTGCCAAAGACCATGTACACTTCAAAGTGGTCTATAGAGCATGGGTTGTTGTTCCCATGTCTACCTCCAGACCCCGTGTCTCCTGCCAAGCATCCCCCCTCGTCTCTGTGAACTTCCGTGACCACTTCGAGCAAACTCGTCAGTTTGCAACCTGTGAACTGCTCCCTGTTCTACGACAAGAAACTACTCTGATCCCTGCATCTAACTGTTTGTTCGTCAAGGTAAGGCCATGTACCATAATCATTTTGCGTCCAATTTTTTAATTTATATCTATTTGCTAGTAGTCATCAAATTGCATCCATGTTTTCTTTTCATTCAAGACAGTACATGCAAGGAACTAGTCACATGTTCTGAGTTTAGTCAAATTATTTTTCTATTTTTTTAAAGTTATTCAAATACTTATCCGCATGTGAATAACGTGTATAGTTCCAAGAACCAAAACGAACCTTGCATTGAACCTTTTATGTGTCATTTAATTTTTTAACACATTGGTATTCATAGAGAATTGTTCATCTTTACTTTTCAGAACTTTCCACAATGCCTGCCTGTTCCATTGGCGGTTGCCCTTCAAAGACCCATAAAAAATCTGAAGGTACTATAATGCATGTTTTCCCTAAGACAATAGATCAGATAAGAGAATGGGTCCGATATTGCGGATATCCACCGTCTGAGCTTGAAAGTAGAGTCCTAGAAGTCTTTGCGGACAAGAGGGGTGATCGATACCGCATCTGCAGCAGGCACTTTAGCTCAGACATGTACTCCACATCATTGCTAATAAAGAAGAACACACCGCGAGCGAAGCGAAAATTGCTCTCAACCGCTATTCCCACTCTATTCATCCACATCCCTCCACTGGTGAGTCAAGTTTACGGATTTAGCTCTCGGCCTTGCGGTAGTGTGTAGCATTAGCTAACAATAATTTCCCCATTTATGTATCCACTCAATATGAAGGCGGAAGATTCTCCATCCGTGTCGTTATTGCAGTCATCAGCCACTTCAAGCGCCTATCGGGTAATTTTACTTAGCTATTCTGCCACTGACTTGTTTTAGGCATGTAAATCAATAGTTTTAATTTATCGTGTAATTATTTTACCTAATGGTACACCCTAGTACTCGTCCTCTAGTCTTTGTTTTCAGCTATAATTATTGTTATCCAAAATAATGCAAGTACTGTCTTTCAGGGAGATGCTGAGGAGTCCAACGTATTGACGACAACCGTTGATGTCACTCAGATGCTCGAGGTACGTTTCCGGACAGTTCCATCGATGGAGATCATCAGATCTTGCATTCTTGTAGCGTGATTGTTACACACAATGTTTCTTTCGTTTTTAGCCATTGATATGTCCTTCTGTCGTCGCCCTCCTACGTGTCTTCTTTTTTCAATATTGTGTTCATTACTAATGAAAGTCCTATGTTTCAGGGAGTCGATGGAGCATTAGTCCAAGAAGAAGGGGGAGCATGCAGTTACGGGTCGGCGCAATGTTCTACAAGAACATCATCCCTAGTAGTTGATGCAGATCTCTGGGTGGTGACACTTCCAACGATCGAGCAAATCGAATCATATTTAGATATCCATTACTTATTTTAGACAACTGATCATTTGTGCAGGTCTATTTAGATGAGCCGTTGACGCCTGCACAAAGTTTATGTTCTTTTTAACAAAATAGAAAACCATACTAATGCAATTACTGTGTTTCAGGGAGTTGCTGAAGCGTCATCTTCAATAATATCATCAATGGAAGTCTATGCGGAGCCCGAGGTATGGATCTTGACAGTTCCATCTAACTAGATCAACAATGCGTGAATAATTGTCGTTTGAATGTTCTACACAATGCGTTCATTCGTGTTTTGCTATTGAGATGTACGTGGGTATTGGTCCCCAAGTACATTTTGTGTTTTCAATATTATTATACATACTAATGAAAGTTCTATGTTTCAGGGAGTCGATGGAGCGTCAGTGCGTGATGGATGTGCTTATGAAAATATAGTCGTTGCAGCGCAAGAGGAAGTGGAGACATGCACACACGAGTCGGAGCAACAGCGTCCTGATGTTGAAGTTCGAGGCAAGAAAGTTTCAAACAAAAGAAAGCAAAAGAAAGTTAGTGTCCTGGTCACTATATTATGTTGTTTTTCACTGTCAATAGTTCAATACTGTAAGTTGTGTTTAAACTGAACATCCCTTTTCCAATCTGTCCTCTAGTTGCGAGTGGGTGTACGAACTAGATCTACACAGACAGTGAAGCGAACGAGAGATGTTGCTTGTCAAACCTTTTGGCAGGGACTTGAGACTGGAGATGCATCGTGCCAATGGGAAGAATATGAAGTGATTGACAACGGAGCTATACCACCACCAGCCATTGATAGTGAATGTCCTCCTGGTAGTTCGGATGCAGTCGGAGATCAATTCACAGAATCCACACCCGCAAAAACTAAGACCGCGAGAAAGTTGAAGAAATTGTTTTATTCACCCATCGCCGGAGAAGGAACAGATGTTGCAATGGAAGAGAATGAAGTGGACGACAATGAAACACCATCAATATCACTGAACATAGCGGAAGACGATATCAGAGATTCTACCTTTCATGTGAGTGACATGGCCTCAACGTTACAGGCCGAACCAGCTGGGATGCAGAGTGACAGTATAAGGAAGGAGGCCAAATTCATTGTATTCGATAGTTGTTTGTTTGATATTATTATTAGGATGAAATGTGGGCATTCGGTTGGTGGGGAAGTATGTGGGGAGCCATTGATTAATGTGACTCGTGCAATTCGAGGCACTAACCTTAAAATACATGCCACCTGTACAAAATATCATCCTTTCTCATGGTCTGCACAACCCATGCTGGGGCAACTGCCAGCAGGCAATCTACTTTGTGCAGCGGCCGCACTTTTTAGTGGTTCAAGTTTTAAAAAGTTCGAGTATTTCTTTCAGTTTGTGGGAATCCATTTCATTGCGAAAACTCAGTTCTACAAATACCAAATCGATTATCTATTTCCAGCCATTAGCGAAGCTTGGAGAATGGAAAAAAAGTCTATTGATAGTACATTCGCGGGCAAACGGTTCAGGCTAGCCGGTGATGGACAGTGCGACAGCCCAGGATTTTCAGCCAAGTACTGCACCTACCACTTTCAGGACATGGAAAGTAAGAAAATTGTGAGTTCGGTGGTCGTGCAGGTGTCGCAAAGTACATCCTCAGTGGCCTCGGAGAAAGTTGGCTTTGTAGCATCATTGCAAGAACTACAATCGCGGGGAATGGTGATCGACCTGATAGCCACGGACAGACACGTTTCAATTGCCAAGACAATGAGAGAAGAGTACAAAAATATAAATCACCAATTTGACGTATGGCATCTTGCAAAAACAATCAATAAAAAAATGTCGGCTGCAGGTAAAAAAAAAATATGCAAGGTATTTCACAGTGGTCCAAGTCCATCAGCAACCATCTTTGGTGGAGCTCAAAAACATGTGGAGGGTCGTTGGAAATTCTACTGGAAAAATGGCGGTCAGTAATGCTACACTGTAGCAACGTTCACCGCTGGACCACAAACCAACATTTCCACAATTGTGAACATGGCCATTTGTCCACAGAGGAGTCACGGAAGAAGAAGTGGTTGATTCCTTCATCACCCACTCACAAAGCCATTGAAAAGATTGTATTTGATAAAACTATAACAAGTGTGTTTCCCGAACGCTCGCATTCAGACTCGTCTTGGCTTCACGCAGAGCAGCTTGCCGGCGTTCAGCCACTTCCTGGAGGAGGTGGAGCTTTGCCGGGTTGCGGTCACGTGTGCTGTCACGTGACCTTTTTCGACTACAAAGAACAGCCCCAGACACCCTTGCGGCGTTAAGCCCGACTGCGGAGTAAAGGGCACTGCATCTAATACAAAAAGAGCTGTTTGGCTGCTGTTCGGCTCTGGACGGCACGGCCACCCGAAGAGGAATAGGCAAGTGCGCGGGGCAGGGCGTCGAGAAGCAACAGACGGTAAGCCCCTCCCCGACATCTGCTTGGGGCTCACATAGAAAGCCCCCCCTCCACCCAGCCCTTAGCTGTGTATTAAACACATATAACTCTAACTACTGGGGGATGGCTTGCCCACCCCCCTTGGAAGACGACATAAGTCGTCGTCTGCGTAGCAGCAAATTGGTACCCGACACTGTTGTTCCACCAGAGTGCCAGGAGCACACTCCGCTAAATAAACACTCTCTGAAAATACAGAAAGCAACCCCACGAGAGGTGCAACCACAAACTATGAGTAATCCCTCCCCCGTATTCCTTCCCTGTTCACACTCCTCACCACCTGTGCCTTGTACGCAGATGAACTCACCTGTGGATAGGGTAAAGGAACTAGGCAGCTCCAAGAGTCCCACTGCGGACCCCACGTATTTGGATGGCCCCTTGCTCCCAGTAGTAGATCAAAGGGGCAAAAGGGAAGGAGAGGTGAAGAACGGTGCAGTGTGGAAAGGGCTACTCCCCCCACCCGCCACCACGCGGAGCCCTCTTAAAAGATCTATGCACAGAACGCCCGACGGTTCGACCACTATGGCAAGTGATCTCCCGCCGGAGACTGTCGGAGTAGGGGCAAGGCAAGAATCTATATGCCCTGATCTACCATCCCGAAAATGCTCTCAAGATAGAAGAGCCGCGGACCGACTCACAGGGCCAGGAGTACGCTTTCACGCAGTCGCCTGTAGGCCAAACGCGGAGGGCACCTCCAATCACCAAGACATTCCAACTTCTAAAGTCTCGACTACTGCTCAAATGCACCAACCAAGGAAAAGTACACACTCACCCATTGACCATTCCAACCAGTCTAATCTACTTAACGCCAAGGCAACCCAAAATGGAAGGAGTGAAAACAGCTCAGATCTGAACAAGAGCTATGACCATGAACCGGAAAAATCAGCTATGAGTGGCAGTCAATCAGACGACTCGGTATTCGAAGTACTCGAGGAGGATGTGACTACGCCCCAGGAGGATTCATTCCGCGAAAATTCAGACCAATACACTCCACCGGTAGCACTGGAGACGAAAACACAAGAGAGACCCTCACAACGCACGCCCCAAACTCAGGAACCAGAGTACAGTGGCAGTGGAGGCTCCACCCAACAGTACTTGGCCTCCCGGTATGAGGTCCCTAAACCGGATGACACCCTGAACAAATCCCCAGTACCACGTAGAACAATTCCATCAAAGCAAAGTAAAACAGCAAAAGCAAGGATGGAAAAGGCGCCAGGGAAGAAATCTCGCAAAGTCCCAGCGAGAGCACAGGGGAGAACCAATCGCCTAGCAACCCCTCTGATATCAGCATCACTCAAAGACTATTTCATCCAACAGCATAAAAGGAAACATGAGAGGGAGCCGGAACTTTCAGATGCTGAAATACTGGAGGCCATCATAGAACCCTCTCCAAGACTGAAATCTAGGAAAACCGAAGATACCCCTCAAGAGTTCGCTAATAGCTCCCCAGCGATCCTCGCCACGCCGATAGACAATGAGGAGAGCGGCGACTCAGAAAACATCTCGCCCCAGCAAAGGGTAAACCCAAGTACGCAAGAAACTTCCGCTTATCAAGCGACTGAGAGAGATGCAGTGCACGAATCTCCAAAAGCAGCTCAGTCAGAAGAGGCTATCTTCAAACCTCGAGAGGGGGGCCCAGCCACTCCCAGTGAAAGAGATGAGCAGACTGTATCCACCGCGAAGGACCAATATGCATGGACATATCCACACACTCCTGGAAATCCAGGGAGACCACTAAGAGAAAACAACTCACCGACGCCCAGCCCATCGCCACAAATAAAGCGAAGGTCAACAGAAAGGCCGGCCCATCACTTAATGGAGAGAGAGACAAAAACCCCCAAGAAATCGAGGCGCCTAAGTGAAATTCCAAGCATAATAGAGAAAGACACCCCCTCTAAAAATAAAGCTGACTTACTGTCAATAATGTCAGCGATGACAATAGCCCTAAACCCCTTTTGCAAACTGTATGAGGCAATTCATGAAGCACTCAAGGACAACTCGTCCATGATAAGCTCAATGAGCGAAAAACTAACCCTCATGGAAGGATACCTAATGGCCGTGGAGAAAAACTCAAATAGGATTGCTGCAAACCTTGAGGGGAAAATTGACTTACTGAAAGGTGAGTTAGAAGCAAAAAATAACCAGACCACTTCCGCCTCAAAGGCCATACAGATAATAGAAAGTGGCAGCAACATGGGTACCGCCCCCATTTTCAAAAAGTCAGTAAAAAAAAACGGCGAGCCACGAACAGGTCAGAGTCGGGCGGCCCACGACTAATTCAAAGCAAACAAAGGGCAAAAGCGTGCTGGAAACGGACAAAGAAGCAAAGTCCACCCAAAGGGAACTTCCAGAAGCACAAAAAAGTCGCGATGAGGGGAGCTTAAAACCCAAACCCAATAACGCTGTACAGCCAGAGAATCCTTCAACCACTCTGAGACCAGTACTGACCCTGGATGTAAGTAGCGGAGAGGAGTCAGATCAGGATCTATTGAATATTTCACAACACTCAGATGGTGAGAAGGCGAGGCCCTCAACATCGAGAAAAATCAGCTCCCCATCGACAAGTGCGCCACAACCCTCTTTGGGGAAGTTGACCCCATTACAAAATGAGGTAACAAGTACGAACGGGGGAGGCCGAAGATCTCGCATTTCCAGTTCACCGGCAAACTCACCAAGTATTGCCCTGGAGGCCTTAAAAACCCTCAAAGAACAAGAAATATCAAGAACTCGCAAACCAGACCAAGACATAAGTGGTAGGCCAACCCAACAGGAGCACCAGTATAAAACTCGTTTCCAACCCCACAAATTGTTGAGTAGCCACCAAAAGTCGAAGGAAAAGATACAAGGGAAACTACACGACTCAGTACTGTTTAAATTAGAGCAAACGTCTGCAAAAGATGCCTATCTAGTACTGAACCGAGGCACAGTCCTGAAATTGCTGCGGAAGACAAGCACGTTGCGAAACTTGAGATCAGCCGATCTTATACTGGTGGAACCATACCATCGAGACCACAGAGCCAAAGCCTATCTCCATGTGAATAAAAAGGCAGCCTTCGATCTCTCCAGAGAACTTGTAAAGGATTTGCATCGTATGGGCCTGAAAATTGAAAAACTTCAAACTACACTGCCCACAAACCAAACCCACGAGAGAGAGAAAAATGGCGCAACTCTACATCAGGCCGCAAAATACATTGCAGAAAAGACACCGTATAATCCCAAGTGGTCCTCAAGGGCACATGTAAGGGGAGAATTCAGGCCGTCTAATCATTATGAAAACAAAGAACATAGTAATCACATGAACAGTCGACCCAGAACAGTCGACACAGATCCACCGAAAGCCCAAAGATTAAGTGATGAGAAGCAACACCAGGAGGAACGAGGTAAACAGATTAAAACAGTGCCGAGCAAAGAGGGAACCCAATTGAAACCGTGGAAGTGGGTTCAAGACCTTATTGCCCGCCCCCCCAGAGTATAGCAATTACCATCGTGTTCCAATGCCACTATGGGGCGAGAAGAAAGGCCGCCCACTAAGCAAAAAGAACTATCCCTTCTTATGGCATCTTGGAACACAAGAGGTCACCGCCACCTAATGACTGAAAATGAGACTAACTTAGGAGCCTTTGACCTTATTTGCCTTCAAGAAACCTGGCTCCTGGGCAAACCGGCGTTAGACGGCTATGAAATTGAAGTGTCCCCAGCAACAAGGGCCTTAAAGGGACGACCATCGGCCGGCCTACTGACGGCAATCCGGGTAGGCTCAGGAATCTCGAGTATAAAGAAGGTAGCCGAAGATTATGGCATGTTAACAACTCTTATATCCTGGAATCACCGTCTCCAAGATCTAGCCGTAGACGCCACATCAGAAATAGCAATAATCAACCTATACTGGAACCCGGAGAGAGTTTCCACTGAGGGCTTCTGTACGGACACTGCGAACATCATCGACAATATTACAATCGACCTAAAGATCCCCCACGTAATAATATGCGGTGATTTGAACGCAAAATGTGGGACCAGAAATGGCAAAGATGACAAGCCTCCCCATCCCGTGGTCGACGAAAGGGGTAAAGCGTGGTCTGAACTAATGAAATCACGTAAGCTATACAATGTAGATGAACTGGTGGAGCACAAAACCCAAATTCCAACATGGGAAAGGTCGGGGGCGGAGGCGACTCTCGACTACATCTTCATCTCCGAAGGTCTGATTCCGTACCTGACGGACTTCACAGTATACCGAACATCAAAAAGTGACCACAATCTGCTGCAGATGTCCTGGGGCGGTCTTATGAAGGAAAGAGTGCACTACCTTCCAGTGATAAGCTCGAATATGCAGCAAAACCGTCTTCGTCTCTCAGCCAACATCGTGAGGGGGCTGGAAATCGCCCTAAAGCAAAAAGGGAGGGTCCAACCAGGAAACCAAATGGAGGGCAGACCGGAATATGTATCGCTACTTGTGCCCTACCAAACAAGTTTTGGAGGGAAGGAGAAAAACCCTCCCAACCATGTCCACACGTTTAACCAAGAGGTGGTGACAAAAAGGCTGGAACTGAGAAAGTTAAAAAAGAAAGCGATCAAGGTAGGGAAGGTGGAGGCATGGACTGAATATCACACGGGCGAGAAGATTTACAAGGCATGGCTAAAACACCATCGCCAAGCACTGTACCAGAAGGACGCGGAAGCCATGCTGGTAATTGGGGCGACGAGAAAGACCAAAGATTTTTGGACACTGCTCAGAAATAGAAATTGCCAAAAAGCGCCTCCACTCTCGAGTTCAGTATCGGAACAAAGCTGGATCTCCCACTACTCAGACTTATACCGGGCACCCGGGAACTCGCCCGTCCAGACTCAAAAAGGAGGGGAATACCCATGGATCAATTTAGCAAACCAGGAAAACATCCTAAGAATAATTGCCAAGCTAAAAACGTCAAGGGCACCGGGCCCAGATGGACTGACGAATGTGGATATTAAAAGACATCCAGCAGCATGGGCATATGCGATTTATGAACTTTTCACCCAATGTCAAACCCTGAAGCAAGTTCCTAAATCCTGGACAGAGGCAATTTTAGTCCCAGTTTTTAAGCAGGGCGATAGAAACCTACCAGCCAACTACAGACCGATTGTACTTCTTGACATAATTGGCAAAATCTATGCATCATTGCTGCTAAAACACTTCAAGGACTGGGCCGCCTTCTCCCCAGCGGCGGACTGTTTTCAGACAGGATTCCAAAAAGGCACAGGAACGGCAATCAATCTTCTTATCCTGAGTATAATCAAGGCCAATGCTAAGAGGGGGGCGACTAAAGTTTACATGGCACTAATAGACCTCTCACAGGCCTTCGACACAGTAGATCGGGCGATGCTATGGGACAAACTGTCAGCATGGAACTGCCCGCGCCCAGTTCTCGACCCTATCCGGGCCCTCCACACGGAAACATCATTAAGGGTCCGCTTAAACCAGCAAGGGGCCCTCTCCGACATGATTTACACCAAACGAGGAGTTAAACAGGGATGCCCCCTGGCCCCGGCCCTATTTATTGCATTTATTGGGGACTATCAAGAGTCCGAGAAAACGGTGCGAGCATTCCCCCCCAAACTAGGAGGGGTGAAAGTGCCCAGGCTTTG
The DNA here is from genome assembly GCF_040938575.1 of Ambystoma mexicanum. Lineage (NCBI taxonomy): Eukaryota > Metazoa > Chordata > Amphibia > Caudata > Ambystomatidae > Ambystoma > Ambystoma mexicanum. Next base: position 963,616,415 of record NC_090924.1, read on the forward strand.
GTATGCCGACGACTTGGTTCTACTAGACCAAACAGCAATTGGCCTCCAGCGTCAGCTGACCAACGTAGCGGCATACATGAGCATGAATAACCTGCAAATCAACAAAACGAAAACCAAAATCTTGATACTCTCAAAACCAACAAAGAGCACGAAACCTACTTTCGGCTGGGCACTGGGACAAACCAAAATTGAAGTTGTAACCGAATACAAATATCTCGGAGTCATGCTAGACAACACGCTCCGGGAAAACTCACTCCAAAACTCGCTCTGGTCAAAAGTACGGAACCTAACCTCTCAAATGCGGGCAGTCGATGGGAAATTTGGAAAATTCTCATGGTTTCCCGCCATACAATTCTACAAAACGAAAGTAGTTCCAACTATTACTTATGGCATGGCGGCAAACCTCAATCTCCCGGTTGAACTATGGCCTCGTCTAGAAGGCTTCATTTGGAAATCTGTACTAGGCTTACCTAAGTCAGCTCCCCTTCCAGCAATCCGTCGAGACTTAGGTCTACTATCTCTCGGAGCGGTGGTGATAATATCCGCAACGCAGCTATACAGGAAAATTCGGTTACAAAGCTCCCCCTCGATCTTTAAAATCGTGGCGGGGGAATTACAAGGACAGAACTGTAAAGCCTTGGCAGATTGGGAAAAAAAAATCAAGATTGCTATGGAGGCGGTGCTGTGTGATGAAGAAACATTGATCTCAAATCCAGGCCGTGTCAAAACTAAGCTAGAGCAGCAAGATTGGATCTGTACAAACGAAAAAGCTCTTTCTTATAAATCTCTAATGCATCTACCTCCTTCGTACAATCGCCTAAAGGAACCTTTGAAGTACTCTGATAAGTTCCCGGAAAAAAATCTAAGACGAACCTTTATGCGGGCTCGGCTAAACTTACTCCCTACTAGAGAAATTCTATTTAATAGAGCGCTGTCCCCATTAGCGGAGTGTCGGCTATGCAGTACGCCGGACAACCAAGAATCACTTCGACACCTGCTAATGATCTGTCCAGCACTATCCGATGAGAGACAATCCTATCTGACACCACTCTTCAATGAAGCCAAGACGTTGGATGAGGAAACCTCCTGGTCACGGCTGATAGCCGGGGACTCGGCTAAATGGTCCAGGACAGCCGCGAAGTTTTTGACTGTCGCTCTGCAAAGAGCTAATGGGCCAAATTGAACCTGTAAGAGCCTACAGGGACCCGCTGAGGAGGCGCACACGTCTGGCCGGCTCGCGAGCTCAGAATAAGAGACAGGAATCCATAGGAGTGGTGTCCCTAGGTAGATACTAAACAAACGGCGCAACTGGGAAAGAAAATTTTAAAACATGTTGTAAAAACCTATGAGGTTATAAACAATGTGAATAAAAAAAAAAAAAAAAAAAAAAAAAAAAAACTATAACAAGAGATTTGAGGGGACTCACGTAATTCTGCCACACAGGAGATTTGGAGGTGTTCCACAATATGTGCCTAAAGTACAGGCCAAAATGATTGCATTTTGGCTTGGAGGGCATGATAAATCGGACTCTTCTAGCGGTCTTGGCACATAACCATAATGTTGGCCGTCAACAAAGTAGGACGACCGGAACTTTAGGGACGCTTCGCTACAATAAGGCCTTCACTAAAAGAAGTAAACAATGGGTGATCAAACCAGTGTTTCAGGATATGCAATATGAGTTTATTGAGAGACTTATTGTTGATGTCCTAGATGGGCACATACATGGAGTTGTGAACGAACCTGTGCAGGGGACAACTGCATTGCCACCCAACATTGCCTCTGTTCCATGTCCACCTAAAGCAGAGCTCATTGAGAAATACACATCACGGTTTAAATGATTGTAATTTGATTGTCTGTTCTCTCGAGTCTCCTCATGTTGCAGGCCCATTGAATATGTGTATCTATGTAATGTGTAAATAAAAGTGATTGCTCAGTGTACATGCAATGTGTCTCTCCACCGTTGCCCCTCCCTTCACCGTGCAGTTGTGCGAACCACCCGGGTGTCACCTGTGACTTTGCTCTGGAGTCTCCTCATGTCGCAGGCCCATTGAATATGTGTAGCTATGTATTGTTTAAATACAAGTGATTGCTCAGTGTACATGCAATGTGTCTATCCAACCTTGTTCATTTGCGCATTAAATTAAACCAAACAGTAATATAAATCATTTTTCAAAAAATATAGAATGTCTCCGTATTTATGGTTCTCTGGGGCTGCAAATGCACGCAGACAAAATGCAAAGATGGAGTGTAAATTTCAAGTCCTGTGAGATGGCCTTACACTGAATGTAGCTAACTAGGAATGTGTGCTCGTTCAAAGTGAAGGTCAGCTGCTTTGATTTTTTGTTCGGGTGCCGGAATGGCCCACGACTCAGTATAAGGTTCTATTGTTATTTGACCTTGACAGGCCGGGACCATCCCGAAAGACTTCTTTTTGGGGGTGTGGTGCAATAACGTAAACGATAATGAATAGAATTTCAGAAACGAAAGCCATGTAATGTTCGTTCATTAGAAGAAATAACGTCGGCATAGAAGGAGTGGTATTTCGGGGCTGCCCTACGCACAGACACAATGGAAAATGCAAATATAATATAAGTAACTCTTTAGATGAGTTTATACCGCAATTTAATTACTATAAAGTAGCTTTAAAGACGGGTTAAGTTGTACTTGTTCGTTCTATGTGGCATATTGTTTTGTACCGCGCACTATCTTGAGGAGAACCATCTCCTTTTACGGAAGCACCTCAAAACCTTCCTCTTTGCTTCTGCTTTCTCTCTCCCTCTCCCCTGCTACAACTGGTCCACTGTCTGCGACCTCGGTCCTGGGCCCTTCCACTCTCCACCTGCACTGCCTCCCTGTCAACCCCTGCACTGGGGGACTGTCTCAGTATCCTACAGCCCCCCCTTCCCAACACTTGTTCTGCACTTACCTTGCACTCGCCACCAGCTGGCCCTATGTATTTATTATTTTATGCTACTTACCTTGTACTCCACTTCCCCCCTCCCCTTCCCCTTGCACTTTTACCTTCCCCCTACCCCTGCACTTGCGCGATCTGAATGACACCTGGCCTAGTAGGATCGTTGTCTGTCTTCTCCTTGTCCCCCCCCCTCCCTGCCTCGCCACGCCTTGAAACACTTGTGTATAGGCGCGTTGCAAATGCCATATTATATCATATCAGTGACGAAGTGGTGCACTGGCGCTCAGGCGGCTCTGAAAAAGGCGGAGGAGAGGGGGTGGGTTACTGGAAATGACGTATAATACCCAGTTGCACTGTCCTAGCTATGAAATAATTTCCCGACCTAATATATAAAATGAATAATTTTAATAAAGATCTGATGGTGAGACTAATTTCATTTTTTATGTTTTTAAAACAGGTACGTCCTTCATTATTGTATGTGTCATGAGTACCAGACACCGGCGGATGGCTTTTACAACTGCCAGTTGCTTCTCCGCGTGAACAACGTTACCACCCTGACCATTTTATGAGACGATCGCCAAGTACAAGTATGCCCTTACGCGGTACTAATGGCTAGATGCAACATACATACCGTTGTGGTGGCCTAGTGCCTCGTTGTTGGAACAGCCATGCGATTATCAGTGCGACCGAAGAGCTTATTTTATCGTAAACCAACACCCTGTGTACTGCACACGAACATCGCTTGCCTCAAGACAAACTATTTTGGATCGAGAGCAAAGAAAAATGCAAATCGCTGAATATTCTCTAAACATTTGATGTCAAATAAATGTACTTTACCAAATTTACAATCTTGCGGTTTGATTTAAAAGTACAGTTTCATATTCCGAATTGTGGCGCGCTGTGTTGTGAGCTGATCTGTGTTGGTTTCCGGGTTCTGTGTGGAGTCGCGTAGAAGACGCCTGGGCGCGTTTGCCTACGCAGCACAGTCACGTCACGGATAGAGGCGGGGAATATGAATGTTTTGATAAAGTCTGTTTCAGGGGCGGGGAATATGATTTAGTGCCGCAAACGCAGGTGAGCCAGGTCGATGGGGGGGAAATGATAGGATTATCACAAAATGGCGGCTGATTTCGAGTGCGTTAATGGACGAAAAGTCGGGTAAGGTCCATAGGAAAGTTTTCTACGATCTACCGATTTATGCTTAAAAACACATGGCCGAACCGTAGGAACAATAAAAAAAAAAGTCCCGGAACTAGAAGTGAGGTGGGTAGCTCTGGCAGGGCCCAAGCACAAGTGCGATTTTTGGACCCTGTCAGGGCTGTGCCCCCACCCACTTTAGCCTAGGCTTCAGTACCTGAACCTCATCCCCCTAACCCCATTTCAAGCACTTTTAAAGAGTTGTGAGGTGGTGGTGCTGAATTTGGCACCAGGACCAAGTGTTAACACTTAAGCAGTTGCAACTTCACCTCGGAAAGGCTTTCAAGATTAATCAAAAGCATGTGAATGGGCAGCGGGCAGAGGAGATCAGGGCTTGCACATACCAGGAAATCTAGTCACTGAAAATAAAAGATGTTTCCACCACCTCTGATTTATCAATGACTTCTGCTGAGGATAAGTAAATCCAGATGAAGCAGAAAAACAATGAGGATGATGATACAGTGTTGGACGTGCTGGGGAGTAACGTTAAATAAATCGTCCATAGAGACGAGACTTATTGAGCTTATTGCTCACTCTAGTTCTGCAAATATACCATTAGCGCCATGTACATACCACCCTCTCTGTTCTAATGATTGGTTACGGTTTCTTTGTGCCAGTCCCCTTCCATGTGGTATTTGGTCTTGCCACGTTTGGCCCTCTGAAATGCGAGGTGCTTCTTTGGATCCCAGACGCAAGAGTGCCCCCACCATGCCTCCCTGGCACTGACCTAGATTTGCTAGCATCACCCTGTGTACCTCGTACAAATCAGAAGACCTCCAGCTCTGGGTTCCCTCCTTGGCAGCTGCCCCTTCCTTGGACTTTCACCTGAGCTCTGCTAGGACCACACTAATCAGTCAACCAGTCAGGGAGTTGAGTTCTAATGGTGGGCATCTGGTAGTTCAAATAGAGTGACCAGTATCATGGGTCACTAGGGCTCTAAATCTGGAATCCGCTGTTTTGGCAGCTCAGGACCGCTAACCTGGCTCCCAGGAGATCATCCTCCTGAGCCAGGCGCAGCCCTACTGGCGCTTGGCTATTTGCATTCCTTTGTGGTTGCATAGGCCTGCAACGTGAGACAATGTGATAGTTGTTATCTATTCAGTGTGAAGACCTTTTAGTCTTCCGTCTGAGCTGGGAACGGGGATGGGAAAGTGTATTGGTACTGAATGCCAGGATTTGATTTTGCTGATGCTGGTGCCTGACATTTCTAGGCCTTAATCCTAAAATGGTGGTGGTTCAGTGTGTCCTACCTTGGGACTGGGCTGGCTACTCCCTTCACACTACAGACTGCTATATTACCATTTCTCCTGAAGTGCACCTTCTTCCCAGGGACCCCTCAAGATAACTAACCCACTACTCTCTAGCCCCCTGTTCAACCTGTATATCGCCTTTCCTGAAAAGTCACGCTTCTTGATGTCTTTATGTCCCTAATATATTTTCCTCAACCTAAATCAATTTGGGGAGCAGGGGACTTGGATATGCATCCCAACATTCCGCCTTTAGTTAAAACCACATTAACAAACTCTGCTGACAATCTTGCTGCTTCTTGTCCCCTCCATGTTCCTTCTTATGGTACAAGACCCTACACACATCACGTACACTTTCACCTGCCTAGGCATACTGATCTGGGGCACATGTAAGATAAATACACCCTCCATCACCTGATAAGTCGGCCCAGTGTTTTGTGTAATTTGTGCTTCCAGTGTGGGCATTGTTACTGTCCTTGGAGCGGAACGGGGGGGCTCTATACATAATTCTCTACATACAAGGTTTCTTAGGGTAATCTGTTGGACCTGCCTGCCCATCTTTCTTTTCGCCAAGGTGCACTACTTGCCCCAATTGAAGCCATCCTCATTGCGCTATTTGGGAGGGTCTTTATGCAGCACTGAAGGGTCACCACGACCTGGGCAAATATCTTCACCTGTGCTCTGAGTCACAAGGGTGCTCATGAGAACATTGTATCAAATCAATCGTCCACTTCAACTCCTCCTTTACTCTCTGTGACAGTCTTCAACTTGTGCAGAGCCCCACTGATTTGTGACGGGGACCTGTTTTCTGTGTGTTTTGGGGGTATGTAGGTGCAACAGAACTATCCAATTTTTTTACATACCTGCTTTCCATGGCCCTCAATAAGTCCAATATGTAGTGGATTTGGAGAGTCAACAGCCTGATGGCCCGCATCACGTTCTTGATCGCGTTCAAACCTTGCTCAGTATCATTTCGAATTTGGTGCAGCCTGGACCCCTGGTAACAGTATAGATGGAAAGAAGATCTCCGTCTGGGTATACATATATTTATCAGGTATTTTTTTTTCAATAGCTAGATAATTTGATCGCCTCTTCTGTCTTCGCACTGCCCTCTTCTTTCTTTTTGTCTGTAGGGACTGGGATTGGGTTTGCCTCGACTGGGCTGTAACAGGAGTCTGTGTTATCACAAGGTGTGCTTCAGAAACTACAAGTATGACTGAATTTAGCATTGTCAATGAGCATGCGCCCCTCTATGATGGTGGGAGTCACAAGTACGCCTGCTGGCCACAGACCCAGTACATATCCATTAATGCTGCAGTCTTTGTTTGTCTGGAGTGTACAGAGCATTGTTGCACCTATTGTTGGTTCCCAATGGAACGCTGCTGAGTACTTGAAAACCCAGTCAATATTTTTCTGGTGCTTGCACTTTCACAAAGTTTTTCTCTAGTTTCAATCCAGGTCAGCTTTGGTACATACATGTCCCATATTGTGATTCACTTGTTGCTCACATCCCATATTACTTCTTCATCAAACCCCACCAGTCACCAGGCCGAGCAGCTCACTACCACTTTTTGCCCACCTGTCTGATACGAATAGTGCACCTTCCATCTTCAGCAGTGGGCGAGGTTTACACTGTGGATCTTTGGCGTTCTTGGCGCATTTTGCTTCATCTCTGCTTATCACCACATGTGTTACTGTGTGCCCCTGGAACCAGCTACGAACCAGACATAGCGCTAGATGGACTAAGCACTGAGCTCTTCTAGAGAGAACATTTCCTGGGGTACTAAACTTGTGGGTGCTTCCAATGCACGCACAAGCGCGGGGGCGATGCAGCGGTTTCAAGGAGCAGACCTACCAGTTCTCCGTTTCCCCACTGAGCGCACGTGGCTGTATGACGCATTGTTAAATTCTGGATGGTGCACATCTACGATTCTATCTAATCAAAGTCCTTTCATCCACCCCTCTATTTACTCTACGCGACCATGTCCATGTAACTGTGCTTGTCACTTGGGTTTTCTGTACATCCATAAGTTCATCTGTATAACTGTCAGTTTGCATGGCCTCTTCCCCAAGTAAGTTCCCTCCCATGTTCACACACCCACCCCTATCATCCCCTCTCCCTTTATATGCCTCAACCATATAACATTGCCACTTATATAAATGTTAATTGCTAAAAGAGAACCAAAACATAAACATATCAATATATACATTATCTGGCGACCATGGTGGAGAGGGTGTGCTTGTGTTGAATATTGAAACATGTGTCTTCTGAAAAGTACTATATACACTGAAAATGTCAGTGATAATAACATTGAAACAGGCACCAAACATTTTTAGCCGCTAACCCTCTGAAAAGGAGGATCGTTGGAGTTGTTGTATTGTTTTGTGCGCTGAGTGGATCTTGTGGTGAGGAGGTAGAATCGTTAAAAGAACCACAGAATATACATACATAGGTATGTATGTATATTAGTAAGGATAAAAAGTCCACAATGTGCTTACATTTTATGGTCGTCAACAAATCCTGCTTTTCAGCTCTCCAAAAAGAAAACTGATCATGCCACAATGAAAGGTGTTGGTGCTGTTTCAGACACAGGAGGTGCGGTATGGGGGAACCGTCAAACATCCAAGAGGTGTCTCCAATACTGCAGTTCCTTTTCCTTGACCAGAAATTAAGTGGCCTACATGACCAGAAATGGAGCATTATACTTTGTATCACTCCACTGGCAGAAAAAGTTCTGTACATAAACAAGATCCCCGTGGACAGCTGTGGAGATGGCTAGGTCGCAGATTCAGGAGCAGCGCTGGTGTTGTTTTCTGATCGCTGCAGTGCTATCTGTTGAGAAATCAGCTTGATTGATTGCATCAACAAAGACGGTGTTCCACTCACCTGGCTCCCACAGGGGCGTCGGTCGGACCCAGACTGCTGCGGCCTCCACCCACGTGATGCATAGTGCAGCGATGACTGACTGGATCTGCCCTCCTAATCTTGTCTGCTTGACCCGTAGAAATATTCTCCTACAAGTGGAGAGATGGATTTAGCCACTTGTGGATTCAAGTGATAGCACCCCCACTGTCTCCCCACTAATCACCTCTGAAGTGCCCTCTCAGCAATCTCACCTTATATTCTTGAAGGCTGAGCCCTCCATCCTGCGAAGCACGCAGGGGCGCGTTGAAGACCAGTTACTTCACTGGCCTGAAGATATTGGAAGAGTTGTAGACGAATCCTGACTCCAAAAGGTCCTGGCGAAGAGCCGTAAGTATATAGTTCGTAAGAGTTCAAAATGTCTGGAATTCACTCCTGTCCAATTCCTCTTTTTATCTTGCTGCTTTGACCCAATAAGAAGACTGACAGCTGAAAGCGCTCCGGTAAAAGTCTGTGTTACCCAACACTGTCCGGTAAATAATGCCAAGGGTTAAACTTGCTGCTTTCTCCTTATCTTACAGGTGCGGCATAAGAAAATGTGGCGTGCTGATGAATAATACCTCCGGCGGTAAAATCAGGTAAGCATATGGCGGCTAAAGAGATTGTCTCTGTCTGTTCTCTCTGCTCACCTTGTTGTTTCTTGTCCCCCTTAGGTGCCGGGATTCGGCGATGTAAAGATGGAGACAGCGCCGGATTGAAGAGATGCTGCGTGGAACGCTGAGCTGCTGGCGATGCAACGCGTTTAAAACAAAGTCTTTCTTCTGGTTTGAAGATGCGATGAATCTGGAATCAGGTAAGAAATCAGGTAATACTCTTGTTCTAACCTTTTGCTTCTTTCCTTCTTTCTATATGCTTCAGGTTCGAGGCGGGCGTGGCAGAAGGCTGGATGCTGCTGCTGGCACGGTGAACATTACGCTGCTGGATGCAGAATAACGTGAAGCGTGTGCTGCTCTTCGGGTGTGGTTTAAATAGCCTCCAAAGTAGTCCCAGTTAGGTATTCCTCCCCGACCACAACCGAGTAACAAAATAGACCCTAAGGTAAAGTAGTCCCTTCCAGGCCTCACATGGGCTTGGATCTTCTTGCAGCATGGTCTGCATCAGGTAAGTGTGCACCTATGAGCCTGGCGCCTATGGCACCAGGACTGATGTCCCATATGAGCCTGGCGCCATATGCGCCAGGACTGAACCCAGACAGCCCCTAGCAGGGGTTGCTGGGTTTTCTAGAGGCAACATGATGCCTGCTCCCGGGGCTGATGGACGTGGCATGGATGCCAGGGGGTATGCATCATGACAGCACTCCCTCTCAAGGCCCCTCCTAAAGTCGTTCCTCCCCTTGGTCCTGGTTTGTCTGGGAAGTCCCGATGGAATCTCTTCACTAATCGTGGTGCATGACCTTTCCTGTGGCCCGTAACCTTTCCAATCGATTAAGTAAAAAAGTTTTGATTTAACCACCTTGGAGTCCATGATGTTTTTCACCTCAAATTCAGGTTCTCCATCTATCAAGATAGGATCTGGTGGTTTGGTTAATCTTGTTCCTGGTTGAACTGGTTTTAAAAGTGAAACATGAAAGACAGGATGAATTCACAGTTTGGAGGGTAATTCCAGTTTGACGGCCACCGGGTTGATAATGGCCTTAATGGTGTAAGGTCCCAAATATCTAGGATTAAAAGTCTGAGTTCCTTTCAGAGGTATGTGTTTTGTAGCTAGCCAAACCTGATCTCCAATTTGGTACTGTGGAGTTTCACTTCTATGTAGATCAGCATTTTTCTTGTATTTCTCTTTTGCTTGCTTCAAATGTTCTGTTGCTTCCTTGAAGGCTTGTGTAATAAATAGTAGAATGTAAATGACTAACTGCAGGCATTTCTAAGTGCTGAGGCGAATCAAGTTCTGAGGTTCGAGGGTGGTGTCCATATATGGTATAAAAGGGGCTTTGTCCGGTTCCTGAATGTACAGACTTATTGTATGCATATCCGGAAATCCATAAAATATCTTTCCAATTACTTTCGGTCTGGTGAAGCATGCAACGTAGGTACTGTTCAAGGGTCTGGTTGGTCCTCTACGTCTGACCATCGGTCTGGGGATGGTGACTGGTTGATAACCTTACGTCGATTTGCGCCAATTGGCAACATTTCTTCCAAAAATGTGAAATGAATTGACTACCTCGGTCAGACACCAATGCGGAAGGAAACCCGTGTATTCGAATGATGTTTTCCAGGAAGGTAATCCCTTCAAAGGAATAAAGTGGGCCATCTTGGAGAAAAGATCCACGATAACTAGAATGGTGTTAAATCTATTACATGGAGGTAGATCAGCAATAAAGTCTAAAGATAAGGTGTGCCATGGTATAGGTGGAATATCCAAAGGTTGTAAAAGGCCAGCTGTTTTTTTTCTTCTGACTTTTGTTTTGGGCACAAATACCGCAAGACATCACAAATGACTTTATATCTTTTCGCCAGGTGGGCCACCAGAATTGTCTCTTAATTTTACCTTTGGTTTTTGCAATACCTGGGTGGCCTTCCATCAGGGTATCATGATAATTGGAGATAACAAGTTCCTGTAATTCCTTGTCTGATAGAAATAGTCGTCCTTGATAGTAGGGTAGATCATTGATGACTGAGTAATCCGGGCCTTTCTTTACCCAGTCCTGCAGGGCTGCTGGATCGAAGAGTTGTTGGATTTTTAAATGAATTTCTTCTAGTGTCTGTAAAGTAGTTATGCCAAGAATTCTTTGTTCAGAAATTATAGGCACCGGCTCCGGGTTCGCATATGCTTCTTCCATTCCTATTCGGGATAAGGCATCTGCCTTGCCATTTTTACAGCCTGGTCAATAAGTGATCACAAAATCGAATTTGGCAAAGCACAATGCCCATCGAGGTTGGCGCGATGATTGGGCTTTGGCTGTTTTTAGATACTGCATGTTCCGGTGATCAGTGATTACAGTAATGGTATGCCTGGCACCGAGAAGATCGTGTCACCAAGCCTTAAAGGCGGGTTTGATGGCTAATAACTCTTTATCGGTAACTGCATAGTTTAACTCGGGTGCCGAGAACTTTCTGGACCAAAATGCCACTTGGTGAAGTTGACCAGTTTTAGGATCCTTCTGGGACAGGACAGCTCCCATGGCTAAACTGGATGCATCAGTTTCCACTATGTATGGAAGCTCTGGGTGTGGATGCTTTAAGACAGGCGCAGACGTGAATTTCGCTTTCAGCTCTTGGAAGGCCTTTTCAGCCTCTTCGGTCCACAAGAAACATTTGTTCTTTCGCAAAAGTGCTGTAATGGGATGTACAACATGTTAGAAGTCCGGAATGAATCTGCGGTAGAAATTGGCAAATCCGAGCATGCTTTGTACCCCTTTAACTGAACTAGGTAATGGCCACTTGAGAATTGCGTCCACCTTTCGTGAGTCCATTCGGACTCCTTTTGGAGTCGAGATAAATCCAAGGAATTCAACTTCCGTAACATGAAAAACACATGTTTCCAATTTTGCATATAACTTATGCTGATGTAGTTTCTCAAGGACTGCACGTACGTGCTTAACCTGGTCTGATTCTGAGGAGGAGTACACAAGGATATCGTCTATGTATACGACAACACAGACGTCAATGAGTTCACAAAGGACATTGTTCATAAAATACTGGAAGGCTGCTGGTGCATTGCACAACCCGAAGGGCATCACCTGATACTCGAATAATCCGTACTTGGTGCGAAAGGCCGTCTTCCATTCGTCGCCTTTCTTTACACGTACCAGATGATATGCCCCTCGGAGATCTAACTTAGTGTAGATACAAGCATCCTTTACTTGGTCTAGTAATTCGGGGATCAGAGGCAACGGGTACCGTTTTTTTACCGTAATCTGATTTAGTGCGCGGTAGTCTATGCACGTTCTAAGGTCACCTTCCTTTTTTGGCACGAAGAACAAAGCTGAGGATGCAGGAGACTTGGAAGGTTGAATAAAGCCATTAGCCAGGTATTGGTCCAAGTATTGCCGTAGGTGAAGATTTTCAGGTTCCGTGAGGGCATAGATTCTACTGCATGGGGGGGGTTGTGCACCGGGTAGAAGGTCAATTTGACAATCGTACGATCTGTGAGATGGTAATGTATTGGCCTGTTCTTTTTGAAAAACATCCTGAAATTCTTAATACTCCTGAGGTAACTGCACGATTGGGTTGATGACTGTGGCCAGGCCTTTGTTCGGTGTTTTCTCCTCTGCCCCATTCCTCCATATCCCCCATTGCATTCGTATCCTCCTGCCCATGCACGTGCCATTCTCATATCTCCCTGTACCGCCCTGTGCTGTGCTCTGTGCGCCTTGCAAGGCTGCTACTAATGCCCCTCCTGCTGACATTTTTGCTAACTTCTTCTGCACCGGTTTTGCTTCTTCTGCTTGTACTCGTTTCCTTCTCTTTTTCTCTCAACCGTTTGCAGTGATGTATAATTATCAATTGTATCTCCGCCCACCCCTTCTCCTCTATTTCCACAATCTTATCAAGTGCTTTCTGTACTTCGACCGATCTCAAGGTTCACTTTTCTCTGCCCTTCATATCTCTTGCCTGTAGAATATACTGGGCAGGGTCTTCATTATCTCTCATTGTATGTTGCATGATGGACTTAAGATCAGTGGTGTTGGGGTTAAGCACAGTGTAAAGCTACCCACAACTGTATCCTGATGTCATTAAAATGGGCCCATCATGGATTTCATGATATATAGCGCCTATACACAATGTGTCATCCCCCAATTGCACACCAGGATACCCTGCTTTCACCCATATGTCAGCCTGGTCTTGCAATATTGTAGCGAATAAACATTTGAAATCTCCCACGTCCAGAGTGATCCCAGCAGTTTGTTTTTGAAACGTGTAAAACCACTTCTCCACCACTGCAGTGAGAAATGGCAGTGCTTTTCATTAGGTTATTTGTATCCATATGCGGCCACGGAACATACTGAGCCCTTCCTTGTCCTCTGTCAATAACAGGAACTGTGCCCCTGTCACCTTCTTTATCTTCCTCTTCCGTGCCAGTCTGCCATATACCACTGCAATACGTCCATACCTGGCCCATAGGCTCTCCACTTGGGGCGATATCGCCGGTGGAGCTTCCTCTTCTCTAACTTCATGCACTGTGTCCCATTCCTCCTCTCATACATCCCTTCCCATCTCGTCCTCTGACCGCACTGCCCTGTAATCGAAACTTTCAGTTCGCTTGCTTCTTGCCCCTATCCTCCTCTGTTTACATCCCTTTTGGCAGTGCTGCAATCATGAACAATATGTCTCCTGCACTCCATTCATCCAAACCCCATGATTCCTTCTGTCTGTCCTGTCTGTCCCTTCTGTCCATCCTCAACCTTGCCAAATCCTCCTGTGTCCTTTTCAACGCCTCCTCTATCTGTTTTTGAGGATTCCGATCTTGCCCCCCATGTTTCTGCTCCCCCACAGCCATAGATGGTATAGGATTGGGAAGATTCTAATATTGGGCTGAGTACTGAGGGGGTGCCGTAGTGGGGGGAGGGATGTAAGTGGAGTTTGTGTAGCCTGATGCTGCCCTGCTAGGATAACCTCCTACCTGTGTTTTTAGGGATCCTTATGACGTTTGCTCTGTGGGCTCTGATGTTACTGGTACAGTGGCCACTGCACTGGCGGGTAGGACCTTAGGAAGGCATGCTGTTGGGGGTTTTATTAACGCCTTCCTCTGCTCTGGGTGACGGGGGGGGGGGGGGTCATCCAAATCTTCTACCATCTTCCACAACTTCAACACCTCTTTTCTATTTTTACTTTCCCCTTTATATTTGGAGGCCAGAGAGGTGTACATATGGCCCAGAACCTCCTTATTGTTAGTTCCCTGCTTGGGCCACTATTGGAATAGTCCTCTTTCCCTCGGACACCCATTCTTTGTGGTATTACATGATCTTTTCATTATACAGTAGTTAAGCAGCTCAGATATACATGAATGGGGTAACTTGTGCCATTGTGAACACCCCTCTCGCCTCGATTTAACCACAAAATACTCATTTTATCTGAGGTCTGAACCAGCAGCACCTCTATCGTCCTATCCCCTCAGCCTTTTCATACACATCTGTCCTCTCCCCAACCCCTCCGAAACCAACAAACCCCTTCTTCTACACCCATACTAATCGCTCACCTCCTCATGCTTCCATACATATCTACATCTCCAGCGCCTAGACCCGCCCTCGGTCCACACCAATACAATAACAAAGTCAATAAAAACATCAAACTACTATGTATCTTTCCCACCCCCCCTTATATCGGGTGGGAGATACTAGGCCCACTCAATACAGAGTCTCTACCCTTCTTTCTTTTCTTCTTTACAGATACAGCACTGTCTTTCCCCACAATCAGCAAGGATCTTGTTACTCAATTATCCTCTTGATCCCTATAATAATAATAAAAAATAAACGGCCACTTGGCATTTACACTACACACACCCCTCAGCTGCCTCATCACTTCGTCCTTCCACACCCCTCAACAACCACACTTATCCCCCTTTGCCACTCCCCACGTTGTTTTCTCCAAAAAACAGACAGGAATTCTGGCAACGCTGCTTCTGTAAACCACTCTAGGTTGTGCACCTAGGGACTGGTTGCTGCAGGTGGGTGCGGCCCTCCTGGATGTGCGGTCAGGAGTCGTCAGTCTCTGCAGAAAATCTGGGATCACGTCGGGGTCACCATATTCGGTGGGGCAGACCACCAGTGTTTAGATAAGATTTTCACAGCAATGATAAATCTTCCTGACCTGTGTCAACCCCAGAACCTTTTGCTTTTACTGGTGGATTAATTTTCCTTATACCTCTGTGAGTGGGAACCGTTTTCCATACTCAGAATCTTTTACCCTTTTTATGGGTTTCATTTTTAAGACTCTCCTTAGTGTCTTTTAATAGTTATCCTCTTTGACACATTTTTGGCAGTACATGCCTATTGTTGCTGGGTTGCCGTAGGGGCTCCCCTTTTAACTTTCTCTGGCTAACCTTGTGAGAACTACAGTTCCCAAGAGTAGAATGGATGTTTGGATCCTCATTTTATTAGGTGAGACCAGTACCCCCCCACCTTATGTTGAGTGCTGGGGAGACAGAGTATCCCCTTTCTTGTTTTAAATGTAACATGCATGTTACAAGGACAAACTTAACTTTAATGGCTGGTGGCAGTGAACCTTTTTATTAATTTGGCGCACCTTTACTGCAGGCTGTTTTCACAGGCACATTACATTAGACAGTAAAGGCACCCATGGGTGCTCATTTTACCAAAATGGCCCATGTCGTCTTTTTTCACCATTTATGCATTTCTTGTCCTTTCTTGTTCCTTCCCCTGACATCCAGGGTGGGTAATTCCTTTGTGTTAACTTTATCTTCAGCGGAAGTTCTGTGGACTCCCCGCCCAGACTCCAGAGTGTTTGTGAAGGCAGGAAGCAAGGGAGGAGTCTGAAACTCTGCAGCACGTTGACTTCCAGCCTGCCTGTGAGAATCCAGTTCCTGCAAAAAAGACTGATCCTGGAAGCTGAAGAGGCAGTCGACCATTGGAACCAAAACCGAAGAGGAAAATTAAGAAACCACAGCTGAGACCATTTCCAGTGACCAGAGAGCCTGCTGTGTAACCGGTGCCTGCTATAGCCCTTCCTTCCAGTCGACCTGCAGACTCTGAAAATGATGACCCTCACCCAGAGCCTGATGAGACCTACTAGACTCAAGAAGACCTGCATTTTGAGCCATCCCATGTGATTCTGCGACCGTGCAGTGCTGCAGTACCCCCATTCCCTGGACCTCGAGCTATCAGGTGGTGCACGTTTTTCCAATTTCTGAATCTCTCTGAAACTTTGTGGGTATCCTGCTGGATCTGCAGAGGCATGAATCAAGTTTGAAAATTCACTTCACCAGAGTGCTCGACCTTGCAAATGATGAAAATCCAAACAGCAATATTCTCTCTTCTTCTGTGCTTTTGAAAAGGCACCAAATCCACAGATCCACGTCGAGCTGCGAAGAAACTGTGGCATGAAGCCCTCTGTGTTGATCCCTGCCAAAAAAGCCTATCCAGGGTCCTATCATTTATTTGCCTGACGAGCAATGCAGTGACTGGGTTTTTGGCTGCAGAGTCCAAAGTCCCTCCTTTGGCATCCTCTTCTGTGCTGAGTAGTTCATGTGAAGAACATCTTGTTTAGAGCTTTCGCCTGCGATTCCTGCTGCTGAAGTCCTTCCAGAGTCTTGTTTTCAGTCTTCTTGTTAGGAATTCCAACAACTGTGTTTTTGGCTTCAGATCCTGAAGTCTTCTTGCTGGAACTCTTCTTTACTGATCAAGTACTGTGCTGGCTTTCGTATTTAATTACTTTAAGCCTGAGTGATTCTTGTGTATCCTTGGGGTGCTGCTGTGCTGGGGAGGCCATCCATCCAGTTGACCCAGGTCCACTGCTGGAATCCTGCTGGGGTGTATTCTGTGAAACCCTTGGACCCTTAACTAACTTTGAAAGTGAACTACTTACTTGTTTGCCAAGTCTTCCTCTGGAACTCTTACTTTACCTGCAACTGAGCCTTATCTCACCCTGTCTACTGCTGGCTCCTAGACCACTAGGGTCCCTCTTCTGTCTTTTAAGGGGTCTGCCTTTTAAAGGAAAACAAGTATTGAGGTGTACTTACTTGTAAGAGTTAGTTGGTAACTTTAAACTCTGAGTGAATAGTTAGAAAAGATTATTACTTATCTTAGCGATGTTCTTCCATGATGAAAAGTATATATAGGGTTTACTTACCTTGAATACACTGTGTGCCTTCTTTAATAAGTAATCTAAGTCTTGCTTTCCTTACAAACTGTCTTGCCATTGTAATTGAAAGTAGACTGAAGGTTAAGTTACTCACCTGTTAATTGGGTTCCCCTCTTCGCAAAAGTAATGCTGTTGTTTTCACTTTATTATTCCTGTTAGGATAATTTTATGAGTGTCCCCAATTGGGTCTTGCTTCCCCTGACTTGCTGTTGGCCTGTACAGGAGAAGGCTGCTTAGGTTATACTTAACTTTTAGTTTGCTGGTAGCTCCTTACAAACGTGTAGAGGTGTTACTTACCTTGTGTTCGCTGTGTGCCTTCCAAAAATAAGTTAACTAGTTATTGATTTCCTTAGTCTGTGCACTGAAACTCAACTGTAATTGAATATTACACAAAAGGGTTTACTTACTTTGAGTATAATGTTGTTATCCCAAAAGAAGTTATAGGTTTTTACTATTCCTAGAATAAGTGTCACTATTCTGAAATGTTTATTGTCCAGTTGGCATTACTATGTGACTTCTTGCTGAGCAACACTGTACAACTGTGTGGGTCTAATACTCTTGTATTACAGTAAGTAATCTAAAGGTAATTATTGGTTTGACTTCCCTAGAACTCCTGTTGGGCATTCTCAACAAAGTTATATGCTTTGGCATGTGTCGCTTCAAGCATAGTGGTGTGTGTTTTTATAAAAGTGTTTATGACCGAGTACAATGTACTATCCTACAGCCCTCTCTCCCTCCTAAAATGAGCCTGGCTACTCTGTCTACGTTCCCATATACTCAGGTGGTGCATCCTTATAATAATCTTGGAGTCTTGTACTGCCACAATTGAATGATTTTACTAAGCCCTTAGTTGGACTTCAGAAAAACTGTCCTAAAACCTGGCAACGAGACAAGTAAACAACAACCCTCTAAGGAAAAAGGCTTGGTGCACCTCTTGCACAGATAACAAGGTTTTATTTCTCATATGAAGAAGATAATAGGTCAGTACGGGCATTCAATCCTGACTGCCATTGGTTAGTTCAAAGCAGGACAATACATTTTAAAGGAAGTTGTCATGACCGATGATACAAGCAGGATATACTAATTCCCTTAGCTCATTGGTCGTCCCCTATGTACATACCACCTGCTCTGTATGGGATGCCGAGTGATTGGTTACAGTTTCTTTGTGCCAGTCCCCTTCCACGTGGTGTTTGGCCTTGTCACTTTAGGTTGCAGAGACATGATTGGTTCCCTAGTTGAGACTGCTTCTTTCCCCATGAACAACTCATGTGATGTGCACCTGGTAGTTAGACATGTGCTCAGTGGATAATCTCGAGGTCAAATTGGACCTCCTGAAATGTAAGGTGCTTCTTTGTATCCCAGACACAGGGGAGCCCTCGCCATGCCTCATTGGCACTGACCTATATTTGTTAGCCTCACCCCCTGCACAAATCAGAAGACATTCTTCTCTTGGATCCCCCTTTGGCAGCTGCCCCCTCCTCCCTGTACCTTCAACTGGGCTCTGCCAGGACCACACTAATCGGTCAACCAGTGAGTGAGAGTTCTAATAGTGGTCGTCTGGTAGTTCAAATAGATGGGGGCACTAGGGCCCTAAATCTGGACTGGGTTGTTTTGGCAACTCGGGACCTCTGCCCTGCCTCCCAGGCGATTGTCCTTCAGAGACAGGTGCAGCTTTGCCCATGCTTGGCTATTTGCATTCCTTTCTGGTTGCATAGGCCTGCAACGTGAGACAATGGGATAGTTGTATCTGTTCGGTCTGAAGGCCTTTTAGTCTGCCGCCTGAGCTGGGAACGGGGATGGGAAAGTGTATTGGTGCTGAATGCCAGGATCTGCTATTGCTGATGCCTGCATATGGCATTTCTAGAACTTAATCCTAAAATGCCAGTGGTTCAACGCTTCTTACCGCAGGACATTCTTGGCTCTCACATACTCCCTTCACACTATGGACTCATATACTACCCCTCCCCCTGAATCCCCCCACCCGGCCCCCAGGTTCATCATCAAGACACCCAACCCACTACTTTCTAGTCCGCTATCCCACCTGTATCTCCTATCCGCTCACCTCCTTCCCACTACAGTCCCACTTCTTCATTTATATAAGCCCCTAATATATTTTCATGAACCTAAATCGCTTTTGGGGGCAGGGGTCTTGAATAAGCATCCCAACAGTATGATATTGTTATGCACTTGATATGTGCATACAAATCTCATGCAGTCAGACCATGCACAGTGTGGGATAACGACTATTTGTGGAAGATGTCAACAAGAAACCGTAAAAGGTGTGTTGTTGGAGAAACATTGCACTAGTGTAAGTGCAGCTAATGCTAGGGCAAAATCACAGGGCAGCATACGTACAACTTTGCACCTGTGCAAGTGCCATTATCATTAAGGCAAACATTTCCCTAGTGCAAAATAGATATTATTTCAATGCATAGTTGCATCTGGTCAATGGTTACCCAGGTCCCAGTCCTTTGTGCCCTGGTGCCCAAAAAACATTGAGCAACTTCTTGTTTTTCTTGCACTAGGGCAATTTTTACCCTAGTTGCGAAAAGCATTTCCACCAGTGCAAGGTTTCTGTAATACCGGCAATTGTTTTTCAATGCATTTTTTGCAGCAGGGAATTATTTGTACTAGTTGGTGTGAAATACTCTACTCGTATGCAAAGCTTCTGTAAAATGGGTAGGTGAACAAAAGGAGCACCATTGATGAGGAAGAGACCCTCCAAATCCAAACATTTAATTGGCTATTTATTTACAAGAACCGTGACCTTTTGTAGTGCATATGTTATCATGCTCAGTTGGATGCAGCCTCAAATGTGCCCTAACTTTAAATCATGCTTCACCTCCCAAAATGAAAACAGCGTGAGCTGTTAAGAGTCCCACGCAGTGCACCTCTTTCAATCACGCTTTGCACCATTGATGAGGAAGAGACTAAACCTATGAAAGACCACTGGTGTAATGGGGGGCCTCCACAGCCCCCGTGGTGTTCGGGGCCCCGCTATTACCTGTTCTGGCAGGGGGCCCCAATTGGAGAGAAAAAAATGAAAAAGATATTTTTCCAAATTTTGTTTTGTTTTCCACATTTTTCTTTTTGAATTCACTCTGCATTCATAAATAATTTCAGTAACAGAAATAATGTCTTTATGCAGGCAGAGTGACTACAAAAAGAAACTTTCCTTTTGAAGTCTGAGGTCTGCCCCCACCTCATGACATGGAAGACCCCAGGCTGGAGTCCTGCATGTCATGGGGTGGGGAGAGCCCTATGACTTCAAAAAGAAATAGTTTATTTTTGAAGTCACTCTGCCTTCATAAAGAAATTATTTCCGTTATGGTTTGGTCCTTAACGGAAATAATTTCTTTATGAAGTCGTAGTGACGTCAAAAAGAAACAATGGGCCTCATTCTATGTTTGCCGGTCTGAAAACAACGGTGCCCGTAAGCTTACTGGCACAGCCGTTTCCAGACCTGCAAACTACAAATCTGTGGGCGGGTGCCATCCTGCCTGGCAGGTCAGACCTGCCGGGTGGAACGGCACCCGACCGCAGAGTTTTCACAAAGCACCAACACCGTTAACAAAGGTGCAGGTGCTTCCGTGGTCCCCATTCCCATAGAGTCCAATAGGACTCTATGGGAATGGGGACTTACAATTTACGGGAGCCTGACTTTCTGGTCCTCCCGGGTTGTAATCCCTGGGTGTTACCGGGAAGTCAGGTGCCAGTAAATCATTACCGGTATGGTGGCAACCTGGCGGTAGCACTGGCACAGTTTCCGCCAGACCTGTAGTGATGCCCAATTTCTTTTTGAAGTATTAGGGCTCCCCTAAACCTCATGACATATGCGTGGGTGAGTGTATTTGGAAAGGGTGTACACTTAAATGTATGGTAGGCTGGGTGTGCGTGTGTGTATATGGTGAATGGTGTATGTGCTTGTATTCAGGGACGTAACAAAACCTACATTTTGGGGGCCTAATCCTTCAAATTTTGGGAGAGGACCTAACTTCACCAGCGGTGGGGGAGGGGCAGACTTATGTGCGTGGGGGCATCTAACTTCTTTGTGCATTTTAATGAGACTATTCTAGTGCAGCTTCAATGTTACAAGCAGTTAACTCTGTTATGTCTGAAAGCACCCACTTGTGTTCTCCTGTGATCATGACTGGTCTCATGTTCCCTTTCTACCCTTCCAATTACTCCCCTGACATGCAAGTACTAAACCCACATCATGATTTAAATTGCCTAAAGAAATTACCATTTGAATGCAGGTACTAACAGTGAATGCTTTATGTTGCTGGGCCCTTGTTAACAGCGAAACCCAGGTGCCATTTAACATCTGTGTCCTGTTCTGTTTGGCCACTGCTCTGAAGGTCAGCTAGTTTGAGTCAACATAGCCCAAATGTTCAGGGGGGAGTGCTGAAGCTCAATCAACTCGATGGTGTTACGCCACTACTTGTGTTTAACGCCTTGATTACTTATTGTTAATCAACATTACTCCTAGCCCTATTCTTCCTCGTCACTGTACTTGTGTATGAGGCAGTACTTGTGTATGAGGCACTCTGCCTCATACACAAGTACTGGGATGAGGTATAGATACATGGAGGTAATGTCTGACTGAGCTACCTGTAATCTTCATTACTCCTAGTTCCATGCTTCCTTATCCCAGTACTTAACTATGAGGCAAGGACCCTCATACGTAAGCTCTGGGACAAGGAAGAGGGACGTGAAGGTAATTTTGGGCCAAGGAGCTGATTTTTGTGGATAGGTTAAGGGGTGGGAGGGAGAGGGGGATGTGTGGTGGTGGGATTGTGTGATAAATCATAATGGATGTCCATGTCCAGGCTAAGGAGGCATGATATGTGGTATTGGTGGCTAGAGAGGCATTTTGATGCAGCCAGTCTAGTCATTCCTCAGTTAGGTATGACTTTTTTAACTGTGCATTTCTGAAGTGCAATAACCTGGCTAGACTGGCATTTGGGTGCTGCCAGTCTATCCATTTCTTACTGCGGCATTGTATATTTTTCTGAGCATCTGTGATAAAATCATATGATATATATAATTTATGACACGCCTGTACACAAGTGTTTCTAGGTGCGACAAGACAAGGGAGCAATCATAGAGGGAGGAGAAGACAAACGATCTTACAAGGCCTTGTGTCATTCAGATCATGCAAGTGCGAGAATGACAAATGCAAGGGGGAAGTGAGGAGGGGAAGTGCAAGGAAGAGCGGAGGGAAAAACGGGGCAGTAATGTTCTGAGTAAGTGCAGCCAGGGCAGTGTGGTCTGAGTAGTGCAAGGAGAACTAGGGACTGTAGGGTTACAGTTACAGACTCTAAGTGCATAGTAGGCCCGGAGGCAGTGCAAGGGTGACTGACCAAGAAAGAGCATGGATTCAGTGAGACTCTGATGGCAGTCAAGCAACCAGTCGGTGCAGCAGACGGGTAGGTCAGGTAGGTCAGCAGGGGAGGAAGAGAGAGCATAGGGGAAGAGGAAAGTTGTGGGCTCCTTCCGGAACTTCAGGTGGTCAAGTTTGAGAGGAGCCGGGATGCCATTCCAGAGGGAGGCACCTGCAGAGGAGAGAGATCTACCCTCCCCCCCCCACTCTCTGCCTGGAGAAGCATGTCACCCTTAGAGAGTTGGAGGAGCTGGTGGCAGGGCCAGAGAAGGAAGCTATTTAGGAAGAGAGTATTGGATGTAGCGTAGGCCCCGACCCCAGAAAGCTTTGTGGACAATGCAAAGAGACTTTAACTTAATACTTGCAGCCACCGCTGTGAAGAGATTTCAGGGCTGGAGAGCCAAGGATAAGTCTTGCACTCCTGTTCTGGATTAGTTGCAGAGGGCAGAGCATATAGGAAGGCAGATTGAGAAAGAGGTTGTTGCATTAGTCCAGCCTGAGAGAAACAGGGCCCTGGAGAAAATTAGCTTCTGGGGGAAGTGAGAAAGGGAAGAGTCCCTTTGAGGAGGAGCAGCTGGTAGTGGGGCTTCTTGGTGACGTGCGAGATGTGAGGAAAGAAAGAGAGAGTGCAGTCGAAGATGTCACTAAGGTGTTTTGCCTCGCAGGAAGACAAAGGAAGAGGGCACCAGGTGGGCGGCCAGATTGAGAAAGGGAAAGCAGGGGCAGGGGTCCCCATGAGAAGGATCTCTGTCTTACTGGCATTAAGGCAGAAATCGTTGGTGGTGCACCAATCCTGAATTGCGGATAGACTAGAAGGAATGAGCGAGAGAGTAGAGGAGCCTGAAGGAAAGCTGAGTGTCATCCGCATAACACTGAACGTTGGAGGAGAAGGTAGAGATCATGTGGGCCAAAGGGGCCAAGTAGAGGTTGAAAATCCAGTGTGAGGATAGAGCCATGGGGAATGCCACAGGTAGAGAGAGAGGTGGTGCAGAGAAAGGGACCAAGTTAGACCCGGGAGGGGAAGTCCATGAGGAAGGAGGTCAACCACACCAGGGCCTGATCCGTGATGCCCAGGTTCTCGCGTAGTGGATTGATCAGGATGGCGTGGTTTACTGTGTCAAAAGTAGAGGAAACATCAAGGTTAGAGTGCAGATCTTTATGGGTGTTCAAGAGAGCAGTTTCCGTGCCTCTGCCAGCTCTGAATCCAGACTGATGGTCATGGAGACCACCAACAGATTCAGTGTGGAGTGTAAGCTGGGAGATGGGCAGTTTTTTCCAAGAGTTTGCCCATGAAAGGTGTGATGGAGATTGGGTGATAGTTTGGCGGGCAGGTAGGATCGGCAGACGGCTTCTAGAGGAGTGGATGCACAAGGGAGTGCTTAAGGGGGGAGGGGAACATTCCAGCGGCAAAAGAGTGATTACAGAAATAAGCTAAGGCTGGAGCGAGGGTGTCAATATGGTGGTTCTTGATGGTTCTGGAGGAGCAGGGGAGCACCTGTTTGGACGACACTTGTATAGATCAGACTTGTCTTGAAACCTTATCAGTTATTGTCGGAAAAAGGAGGACGAGAGGTAGAGATGGCCAACGGGGGGCCAAGAGAGGAACAGGAGATAGAGGACAGGATGTCCTGAGTTTTAGCAGAGAAGTTAGAGGCCAGGGCCATACAGGTGGCATGGGAGGGAACTAGAGAGGTAGAGACCCCAACAGGATTGACCAGTTCCTTGCAGATTTTAAAGAGTTCGGCCCGGTTTTTAAAGGCAGCAGAGATCTGGGCTTGAATGTGTGCTCTGTTCTTGATGAGTGTTATTGCTTCAACTGGCATTTTGGTGCAATCAGTCTAGGTATGTCTAAATGTGGCCTGGCATGCTTTACTGTATTGTTATTACATGTCTACACTGGTCTACATTGTGCAGCCAGTGGAACATGTTTTCAATGTGGCATGGCATTATAGCAAAGCATTAATGGTCCTGTTCACTGTTGGTCACTTGCATGTATTGGATTGGTGTTACCCTACAAAACAATTGCAAACACTATGGCTTTTTAGCCAATTTTTCTCAGAAACGGTGCTGTATATTGCATTAAAACACATATTCATATCTTTCCCCTAGTACAGTGTGTGGCATACCCCTCCAGCAGCACGTTCATGCGTATTGTGCAAGAATGATAATCTAGGCTGCCCAGCGTGTGGCACAACCTGTGATTTTTTGCCGAGAAGGGGGGCCTTCAGCCTGGCTTGGGGGGGGGGAGCCCTCAGCCTGGCTCCCAGGGGGCCCCCACATTTTGTTACGCCACTGTGAAAGACGGCAGCCGTTGTGATTCTTCCCACAAATATGCAGTTCCATGTAATGTGCTTTGGTGGCAACCCAACATTTTATTTCTGTCCCCAAACTGTTAATTATGCATACATTACTCAACTATAGTAGCAACATGGGATTTTTTGGAAAAAGCTTGGTTTTTTGTGAATACGCAAGGTTCGAATGCATCATAAAGGAGTTAACCGTGTGTGACTAATGTCTCACGTTAAGCATATTTTTAACAAACATCTGCCACAAGTTTGCGCTTACGCTCTGGGCAATCGAGTGTTAACATTCTGAAGTACCGCAACACCAGTCTGAACATTCCTTTCATCACCATACTCCGATTTGTGATGTATTTCAATTATCCACATGACATTGGCTGAATTTTAATGGTATCGTACGAAAATGTCGCCACCAAAATTATAGCTAATACCGTACATTGCGCTGTACCAAAATTCCAACTGGTATGGCACAAATGCACAGTACTGTACACTGACCAAGGGGAACAGGGGTTGCAGGGGTGTCCACTGCTCCCCTTGTTCGGTGTAATGGGAGTCGGGTGGGAGGAGGCTAGGGTGGGGACGATTGTGGAGGTGTCCCACGCTTCCATTACACGGAAAGTAGGGGACAAGAAAGGTTAAAAAGGGGGGCGTGGCTAGATGGCTACGTGAAAGGTTGCTCTTCTCCGGAGCTCCCGCAGATTCATCATCGATCCTGTTAATAAATGCGGAAAGCGGATGACAAGATGGACTGGCAGTACGCCCTGTGAAATATGAAGTTCCAGAGTCTCTGTTGGTCGATGTGCGAGGCTGATGGGACGAACGAGAGAGGAGCTGTGGCCAAGAAAAGAAAGCCGGGCACCTGACGAGTGGGGACGACCAAAATGGCGGACTCCCAACAAAGGGTCATAAACTGACCATCACACAGTGCAGCGGCGAGTGGCGGTGGACGGCATCGGGAAGGGACCCGCTGTGGCTTTGTGATCTGTGCGGGGCCCTGCGGTGTATGCTATGTGCAGGAGATCTGCGGAGTGGCCTGTCTGGCCGAGCGAGGAGCTCCAGTGTTTGCTTGGGCAGCGGATGGCCGCGAACTACACCGCCGTCAGAGTGGGAGAGACGGCGGGAGCAGGTGGCCATGGTGGCATCTCCTCTGGCATACAGTGCCGGAAGGCAGCTCGTGCTGGGCTCGCTGGAGGCACTGGAGCTCCAGCCGTAGAGGGGCTGACTGGGCCATTGAAGGAGAAGAGGACGGTCCCCGGCCAAAGGCCAGCATGCCTGGGCTGGGCAGAGGGCGACCAGGGCTGGCGCCGAGTAGCACGACAGGAGCCGGGCGCTCCGCGAGGCGGCGGCGAACATCGCCCCGCCGTGAACACATGTTAAATCCACACGGGCCTCGCACGAGGAGGATCGTGCACACTGCAGGACGTTAGCCCCTTAGGGCAAGCTAATTCCCCGGCGGAGGGCTGAAGAGGCCTCGGTGACCGGGATGCAGAAGGGACACGCAAAACTAGAGGAGAGGGGCGGAAGAAGCCCCGTGAAACACATCAGAACACAGCTCCCCTGCGTGAGGCATTGGGAAGTGCAGGGAAGACATTAGTTACAAAGTTTGATGAACGTTCTGGGCGCACTGAAGTGCTGGAGTCTGGGAGTCATGCACATAGGCTGCACACAAGCCTTAAAGAACATACTGCCCCCGAAAATAACTGAGCTCTGGGAGCACCCATAATTAAGAAGTGGGGCAAAACAGAGCCAAGATCAGCACTAGGCAGGCCAGTGGTGCCAAGGACACGTCTGCGGGCCTGGAGGAGGTAGGACCTGGACCGGCCTTGGCGCATAAAGACACCGCGGGAGCACAGGTACGTGGGAGGACACAGCCCATTCCAGGTGTGAGGAGAGCACTAAAGACACACCCCTACACCGTTGAAACGGCCCCGATATGCCAAGAGTGGCCAGGCGCCACGTGGACTTTCGCATGAGGGGAGGCGCCGCTGGCATGCACTCGAACAGTATAGCAGACCCAAGAACAAACAGCCCACGTTGGAGGCTTATGCCAAGGCGCCCCCGGGCGCAGAAGTGTACAAGAGCCAAGACACTACAGCTGCAGTAGCGGAGACACCGGGTACGATTCAGGAAGTGCTGGCAGTGATTTCAGACTTGAAAGTCGCCTGGGAGACTAAACTGGGCTTGACAATGGATGAACTGAAAGTGGGTTTGGACCTCAAGATCGGAGCGGTCCAGGAGGAAGTCAATCTGTTGAGACAAGATGTGCGGACGCTGGCGGAGCGCACTGGAAACATGGGAAAGGAGATGGCCCCGAATGCGGCGGCATGCGCCGCCCACGGATCAGAGCTCCATGCCCTCGTGCAGCGTGTGGGCAACTTGGAGAACAGGGCGGAGGAGGTGGAAGGGTGCGCTAGATGCAATAATATTAGCATTGTTGGTCTGCCAGAAGGAATGGAGGGGCCTAATCCAACGGAATATGTGGAATCCATGCTCTTGCAGGAAATAACTGGCAGAGCACTGACCCAGGGGTTTGCAGTCGAGAGGGCGCACAGCGCCTTGACAAGGAGATCACCCCCAGGGACCCCCCCGCGGCCGCTGATCGCTAAGATCTTGAACTATCGGGATCAGGAGAGGATACTCTAATTCTTCCAGAAGGGAGGAACGATAGAAAGGGGGCCGGCGAAAATCACGGCGTACCCGGACTATACTTTGCACGTACAGCGCAGCAGGATGAACTTCGGGGCAGTGAAAAGGAGGTTGAGAGAAGCCGGCTACCAATATATGTTGCTCTACCCGGCCAAACTGAAAATGTTCTATAAGAATAAAACTCTGTTCTTCGAGATGCCGGAGGACGCTATGGACTGGCTGGACATGCAGGGTCGCCCCCAGGATCCGGATATCCAGACGGGAGCAGCGGAAGATAAGTAGCGCGCATCTGGGTCATCCCTGGCAACATAACGTAAGACATTGGGACTAGAATTTGGCATTATATAAAGCTGATGTGGAATGTGTTGCAGCAATATATGCTGGCAAGATCCGTTAGAGGCTATAATCCTAATCAAAGACATTGGGACTTGAATATAGTGTTAAGTAAAGAGTGTGGGAACGGGTTGCAGCAAACATGTGCCAGCAAGATCCGTTGGATGCAACTATCCTAATCAGTTGAATGGGAGCTCCGGGGGACAATCCTTAAACCCCTTAGTAGTACACTTAGGTCACTTAGATCGATGATGCCCCGCGGGGTCCTAGTCTTCGGTTACGAGACAGGACCAGACGTGGGTGGGCCTGAGATCCAGGGATGGAGCTGGGCATTTGTTGGGGGTGGGTAGGATGGGGGGAGGGGGAAGGGTTGTGTGCAGTGGGGTAGAGTTTGGGAATGGGAAGGGGGGGAGGTTTTGGGAAGGGGGGTTGTTGAGGGTGGGAGGGCCAAGAGTCGGACAACGGGTCATCAGGGAAGATATTGTTGGGTAGGGGAAGGTGGAGGGGGAGTACATCGAGTAGATGGCGTCGGGTAATCTGAGTGGTGACCTGGAAAGTGCGGGGCCTCAATAGCTATCTGAAATGCAACAAAGTGATGATGTATTTAAAGAGGATGCGCATTGACATAGCCTTGCTACAGGAGACCGACCTCGCCAAGGAGAAGCTGGAGGTGGTTAGGAGGAAATGGAAAGGGAATGTCATAGGTGCCACATACTCGGCATTTGCAAGGGGGGGTGATCACCTGGGTGGCACCACATGCGCCGTTTCATTTGCTTAGCTCGACAATAGACCCAGAGGGCAGGATGGTGGTGGTGGCGGGGATCCTGGAAAATAGGGAGGTGAACATTGTAAATGTGTATGCCCCTAACCGTGATACAGCAGCATATTTTAGGTCCCTATACTGTAAAATTAGCCCCCTGGTGGGTGGTGCGATGGTGTGGGGAGGGGATTTCAACTGCACCCTGAACCCCAGGATAGATAGGTCAGATGAAAAATCAGGGAAGCCAGCACCAGCAGCTAAAACATTGAGGACCCTATTGATAGACCTCGGTCTGGAGGATGTGTGGAGAAGGTTACACCCAACGGATAGGCAGTATTCGCACTACGCAGCGCCACATGACCTGCACACAAGGTTGGATTATGTGTTTGCTGCGGCGGAGATAGCAGGAGAAATGGTGGGGGCCGAATACAAGGCCAGGGTGTTATCCGACCACTCGCCTTTAGTGGTAGAGTGGCAGCATCAACCCCCCAGAGCGCGTGTCCCGACATGGAGGCTCAGAACTGAGGCTGGCTATCGAGGAATACTTTGAAATTAATATGGGCAGTGTACGTTCTGTGGGAACAGTATGGTAGGCATTCAAGGTGGTTGTGCGTGGGGTAGCCATATCAAAATCTAAAGGGCTCCATGGGGGTACTGAACGGGAACTGCTGGAAACAGAAAGAGAGCTGGAGGGCCTTACTCGTAGTGTGGGGACTGCCCGTGAGAACAGCGCTAAAATAAGACTTACAATTAGCTTGTATGGAACTCTGGGATAGATTATGCAAATAAAATTATAGGAAACATACGGAGAGGTTACATGCAGGGGGGATAAGCCAGGTAGACTACTAGCCTGGCTATATAAAAATGAGACTCCCCGTCCTGTGATCAGAGAGGTTAGGGAGGCAGAAGGTCGAACTTATAACACCCAAGAGGGGGTAAATGGGGAGTTCCTCAAGTACTACAGACGTTTATATGAGGATACAGGAGAGGATATGAGCCAGGAAATATTGGAAACAATAGAGGATGTAGAGCTGTCTACCTTAGATGACCTAGAACGTGCGGAACTGGACGCCCCCATCACCGTAGACGAACTGGAGGCGGTGATCCAACACCTCCCTACATGCAAAGCGCCCGGGTCGGATGGGTTACCCAGCGAATTTTATAAAGCATACAAGCAGGAGCTACTCCAGCCACTGCTGGCTATGTTTAACGAAGCATATGAGCGGGGGAACTGCCGGCATCCCTCCGCGAGGCGGTGATCGTCCCGCTCCTGAAACCAGGTAAGCCAGACACGGAATGCGGGTCCTATAGGCCCTTGTCCATGCTTAACCAGGATAGCAAAATACTCACAGCAGTGCTAGCCAACAGACTAAAGGGGGTTATCGGCAAGCTGACACACCCAGACCAAACGGGTTACGTCTCAGGTAGACATATCACAGATAACCATAGGAGGCTGCACCATATTATTGATCAAACTAAGGAAGACTCGGGAGAGATGGCCGTCGCGTCGTTGGACGCGGTGAAAGCCTTTTGATTCAGAGAGGTGGCCCTGGTTAAAGGTGACCCTGAAAGGGTACGGAATGGGACCTGTATATACTAGATGGGTCCAGTTGCTATACAGTTCCCCGATTGCTAGAGTTAAAACTGGTCCCACAATTTCAGACAAATGGCAACCCAGCAGGGGGACCAGACAGGGTTGCCCCTGGTCACCCATGTTATACATCTTGGCAATAGAACCGCAAGCAATATGCCTGTGGCAACAATACGGGGAGGTTGGGATTCACACAACGGGGGGCACACACCTGATATCGTTGTATGCAGACGAAATGCTTCTCTACCTGCGTTACCCGGAAGAAAACCTGCAATATGTGCTGGAGGTGATGGATCGTTATGCCACCCTCTTGGGCATATCGGTGAACCCCGGGAAGTCCAGCTTGTTCCCCTTAGGAAGGTGTAGGAGCACCCCATCGGCGGGGCTACCTGTCCTGCGGATACTCTGGCAGACCGTGACATTCAAGTACCTGGGTGTGAATATTTATCATAAAATAGAGATGGAGCACAGACATAATGCAGTGAAAGCGATTGAGGGTATTAAGAATAGCATGGTGTTCTGGTCTAGGTTACCCCTGGCCATGATGGGGAGAGCAGCTCTGCTCAAAACGGTTGCTCTGCCCAAACTCTTGCACTTTTTTGTGAATGTCCCATACTTGATCCCCAGACACTTCTTTGTGAGACTCCATGGTATGTGCAGGGGCTTTATATGGGGCAACTCCAGGAATAGGGTGGCCCTGTGGAAGCTGCAGAACACTTGTGATAAGGGGGGGGCATAAACCTGCCAAACTCTGAATTGTATTATTTGGCGGGACAGCTGTTGTATGTGGGCCAGGTGGCTGTCTGCGGAGGACTCGGGCGGGGGGGGGGGAAGCCAGGCTCTTGCGGGGCGACTCAGTCCCATTTTTTCTTAGAGAGACAGTGTGGATGCATAAAACTAAGATGGTGGGGAGGGGGAGACTATTGGAGTTGGGCTGGGAAGTTTGGCGCAGAGCATGGAAAACGGTGGGCGATCAAGTCACGCTCTCTCTGCAGGTCCCGCTGGTGGCTCTGTGGTGATGACCCCCAGTTGTTTGAAGCAGTCCGCAGATACTGGGAACCGGTGGGTCTAGCCACCCTCGGAGATATGTTGCAACAAGGGGAGGTATTGGAATTTCAGCGGTTGCATGAGGAGACGGGGGTGCATAGCAGCCAATATATCACATACATCAGGCTCTTGAAATGGGTAAGGGGGAGGTGGCCTGAGCCGGCGCTGGCAGAAGAACCTAATGCCACCCTGGAAATGATGTCTCAGAGGGAGGACACGAAATATCTAGGATATATGAGCTCTTAAGAACAAAGGCAGGGAGGGAGCTACACCAGCTGAGGCATGATTGGGTGGAGGAGATTGGAGAGTCAATGACCGATGGACAATGGGACAGAGTACATAGGTGCCACAAAAAGGTGTCTCGGAATGCGAGACTCCAGCAGATCCAGCTGTATGTCACCCACAGAGCCTATTTGACCCCTGGAAGGATAGGCCGGTTTGGAGGCTCAGCCATACAGAAATGCCCCAGGTGTGGAGAGGAGGAGGCAGGGCTGCTGCACATGTTCTGGGCCTGCCCAGAGGTGCATAGATTCTGGGAAGAAATAAAGATGAGAATGGCCAGTGGGGGTGTGATGCTGGACGTGGGGTCTGCTGGGGCATGCATGCTTGGGAATTTCCCCAGGCCACGTAATTTAAAGCATATCAACCAAATGAAGGACCTGGCATATGTCTTGGCCAAGCGCAGGATTGCAATGTGTTGGAAGGCGCCCATAGGCCTAGAGTGGAGACATGGTGGGCGGACCTCTTGAGATGGGCGGAAGCTGAAACTGCGGTTTGGTTTGAAGATGCCACCAGGGGAGGAGAAGAGGAAGTGGGCCCCTGATGGCCTGGAGGCAATTGGTGACCTCAATGGCTACACCTCACCAGGTCAGTCATGAAACAGAAGACTCAGATGAGTCAATAAGCACTGAGATTCTCAAAAATGCTTATGAAGATGGCACTGATGTTACGGCTCGAGTTTGTGGGGAGGGAGAGGGGGAGGACGGGAAATGTATGATGTGTTGGTTTGTTATTGATTATGAACGTCCTCAAAGTTGTAATGTTTGGTTTGTTGTTTTTAAAATAATAACAAAAAAAGAAAGGTTAAAAAAAAAAAAAAAAGGGTGGGAGGGAACTGGTGCTGGGATATAGGGGAGTCGGCGGCACACACAGAAGTGTTCCGCCAAATGGAAACGATAAGCAGGTATGGAGAAAAGGGAGTAGGTGATCTATGTGATCACTGCGCCTCAACATAATTACAAGTGGCTTTTTACTTTGGTCGACATTTTCGATGGCGCAGTGATCACATAAATCGTGGTAGAAGTGGGCGGACGTCTAACCCTGCACCAATCCGTTCAAACCTCTACCTCCATCCAATCGTCACAACATTGTTGCATGACCCTCAAAATTACATGTATCTCGACTGTTCAACGTTTAACGCATACCAGCAGATTTTTTCTGGACCGCATTTGACAGTGAAACCTTTTTATTCCTGGAATAAACAATAGATGATATCGGACAGTTGCAGTATGCAAGTGATCCTTGACAAATCCATTCTTTTAAGGATTTTAAACGACACATTGTTTTAGACATTAGTATGTAGAGAATCCAATTTTAAATTGTTTAAATGGTGCAGTTATTTTATATTAATTTTAATGCATCCTGTGACAGCTACACGATCAAATTATGCAATACAGATTAAACCAAAATGCTGTTTCACATTTTCTTTTAGGTTACATTAAATATTATTTTGCAGGTCTAAATTTTAACTGCATGTTATATTTTCAATTTTCCAATTGCATTTCAGATTTTCTTATGTAAACATTTTCCAAGACATGTATTTATTTTCTTAACTATTGCTTTTATTGGACATGTCTTTAATTTTACAGTAGTCTTCAGGCATCGTAATTAAAGTGTTATCCAGAACATTAATGGGGCCTGAATTTGAATAACGAGATGTAATTCACAAAAGACCATGTTTTGTTGCACTGTAACACGCTACAATTATGTACACTGTACGATGCGTTGATTCGAGGGAGATTTTTTTCAGTGAATTACAAAGCTGCTCCTATCTGCATGGTTTAAAACCACACTGTATTCCAACTACTTACCGAAAGGATTGAAATGAAAAAATATTTTATGTTTTCAGTTCACCATCCGCTAACCCTTTCTCCTATCCACTTTGGCTGCTAGAGCAGCTATTTAAAAACATTCTGATATACATTGTTGGAAAGTGTTTGGTTTTCAGAATTATCTCAAGATCCTACCTATTGCTCTGCCAGGTTCTAGTTATTTCTTGTGGAAGTCTGCAATATAGAATTGAATATGATTGCTAACTCAGTGGGACTATTCAAAATGGATTTTTAGCCTGGTCATATCACAAGATCTCTGACCCAAAAAATGATTGATGCAAATGAGAGAACATATGTCTTTTTATCACTGTGTTAAATGAATTCTAATTGTTTTATCTTCCTCCAAAAAGCATACATTTTGGCTTATTCAACTTCTCCAAAAATAAAGATAATGTGGTCTTCATTTGCTTTGGTTTCTCTAAATGAACAGCAATGTGTGTACAAATGATTTGTTAAGGTCTACGATTCGGCTTTACCTGATTTGATTGTTTTGAATTGAGTGTATGGTGCATTTAGCCGAATTTGGCTAGTACCATTTGACCGATTAGAAACTATCAAATTGGGTAATTACTACCAAACACGGGGAGCTGGTGTTGCGGGGTGTCCCCTGCTCCCCATGTTTGGTAGTGATGACCTTTTGGGTGTTGCGGGAGTGTCCCCCCCTGCTTCCAGAGGTTTGGAGGCAGGGGATCAGGGAAAAAAAGAAAAGCGGACCCTGTGGCGTCAATCCGACCCACGCAGGAGGGCCAGAACTGACTCTGCAGGGACAGAAGAAAAATGGACGTCAAAAAGGTAAGTAGGGGGCTGGTGGGGAGGTTTATTGAGGGCCACAGGGGGGGTTCAAATTTTGCCCGATTTGGCCATGGCAAAATTGTCTTCGCTGCAAAATTGACCACAGTCAATTTCGCAGTGAAGAATTCTATCATGGCCAAATCATATACATCCTCCTATTCATCTCCTTAATGATGCCATGTCAGTTTGAGGATGTGAGGGCTAATCAAAGATGTAATCAAAGTGGCCCATTTTCTTCACTTTTAAATATAATTGGATCTCAACCCCCACCCACATCAAAGTTTGTATCCTGGACTGGGTTCTCAACCAATGTTACCATTGACATCACTGCTATCAACTCGTATCTTGGTCTGACCATTCCCTCCTAGAGTTTGGCATATCCCTCGATAAACCTCCTACAGCGTAGTTCCCTCCTTTGGGCCCAATACTAGTCTGTAACACCCATAAACTCACTCTCGAGCTGCTCCAGACACTCCTGAACTCTCATTTACTTCCTGGTAACACGAGCCCGCAAGACTTAGCCAACGTCTATCATAGATGAGTAGTGCCTAGAAACCCTTGTATACAGGCGCGTTATAAACGACTTGTATAATATCATCAATGCCTTCTCCTTATAATGAACCAGCATGCCCCCATAAAATCCCAAAATCCAAAGCCTCACAAACAAACCAACACTTGGTTTACAGAAGACCGCATTACCTTACGCAGAAACATGGGTCCTCAAACACCTCTGAGGTAGTGTGAGACAGGCATGGTATCAAGGGAGACTAATACTCAAATGTAAAAGTTTGAAAATCCCATTTCAGTTTCTGGGACTCTGTGTTTTGTAGTTTGTCGGTCAACGGTTTTACCGGAAAAGTTAGGTATTAAGCTCAGATAATGTCCAATTAACCCTAGGAAAGATCTCAAATCCTTTTTGGTTTCAGGTGTGGTTGACTTTAAAAAAACTCTAACCTTTTCCTCTTTAGGTTAAACTCTGCTATTTCCAACAAAAAAAGCAGATACGTAACGGCAGGTTGGGCCATTTTGCATTTCTTGGGGTTGCATGTCGATTGATTGAGTTCTAACTTTCGTTAGTTTTACAAAGGTGGCGGGCGCCCCTCTCTCGCAAGAACAGACATGATAACCTGTTCAGTGGTTATTAACCACTTGAGAGTTCGCAGCCACTGCTTTTACTCACTGTGCCTTTCACAGATGGGAAATATCCATTTGCATATCAGTCTTTGTCCTGCCCAGGGGCAGTCCAGCACCGAAATACAATGGCAATTCCAATCTGAACGAGAGTACCACCAGCAACCCCATACACGTGTTTCACCCTTGTTGGGGATCATCAGTGAGGTGAAGCTGATGCCTCTCTAGGCATAGCTCACAGGTTTGGGTCTTCTCTGGTCACTATTTGGTGTCCCTTGGTTTTGTAGTGCTCTCATTATTGCTTACCCTCCTTCAGAGCCCCTACTTTCTCCATGGCAATTGCGTTTCAAATTTTGACCCACCAGCATGCTATTATGGGACCATCTGGATTTTTCAACGCCTGGGCCAGGGTCACGTTCGCCGCCATTAACAAGTGGGAGATGAGGGTTGCATTGTTACTGGTTGCTGCGTAAACACCCTCTACTTCTGTTCCCAATAGTACTATCTTTGGTGTGGGCAGCAGCTGTTTCCCTGTGAACTTTTATGTGCCCTTGAACCTCCTTCTTATACAACGTGGCCTTGGGGCAGGACCACCACATGTGGTACAGATCTCCTCTGCCTCCACATTGTCTCCAACATGTCGGCGGGTAGCAGGGGTTCATTTTGTGCAGTCTGAGGGGTCAAGTACCACCTGAAACATATTTTATTTGCTGTTTCTCTAATGGCAGTACATTTGGACCTTTTCTGTGCTCTCCTCCAGATTTGACCCCATTCCTCCTCTGTGATGGGTGCCACGGGGTCCCTCGCCTAATTATCCATATGAGAGGACCCCCCCCCTTGTGCCTTGTCTAACAGCCTGTACAATCTCGATATTGCCCTTGTTACATTACCCTCCTGCAGAGTCAGCTCCATCCTTATTGGGGTCCTAGTGGCCACCTTCATAAGCTCCCTCTGTCTTATCCAATGCCTAATCTGTATTTATGTATATCTTTCATTTTCCCCTACGCCAAATTTCTGTTTCCATTCCTCAAATAGTAGCAGGTTTTCCCGCTGGAAAAATTATTTTAAGTGAATTGTTTGCGCCTGTCCCCAATTATCCCAGAACCGGGTCTGCTTGCACGGGTTAAAGTCCTGATTATGTGCCATTGGGGTGAAGGGTCCCAGACCCGGTTTGATGCTCCTCAGTGCTCTATCCCATCCTTTCAGTGACACTTTGGTCGCTTCCAGTAGGTGACCCTCTACTCCTCTTGCTCGCAACGCATGTAGCGTTCTCAGAGGGATTGTAGTCACGCCTTATTCAATTCCCGTCCACCCATTTGGTATGTCCTCCCTCATCCACTTCAACATTGATGCTCTTTGTGCGGCTACGATGTACCTCTCGATATCAGGAACCCCAAGTCCTCCCTGGATTGGTGTCCTTGTCGGGATCCTCTTTTGTATTCTAGTTTTTTTCCGGTGCCACACAAAGGATATTGGGTCTTTCTGTAGAGCTTTACATATCTTGAGGGAATATCTACCGGAATGGAACCTACCACATATAGCAATCGGGGTAGCAGAGTCATTTTAAGTGCCGCAATTAGTGCAAACCAGGATTGTCCTTGGGCGCCCCATCTATGTAGATCTTCCCTGAATTGTTTCCACAGGGGTTATATTTGCTCTATACAGCCCTTTGCTGCCCTTTGTTGATTGAATCCCCAAATATTCTGTTGCCTCGCTTTCCAAAATCAGAGGGTGTAGTGCCCTCAGTGTATCAATCTCCCCCTCTCCTTCCGTGATGTTCAGGGCCTTAGATTTAGTGAAGTTTATGGTGAACCCTGAGATCCTGGCAAACTCTTGTAACCTATCTAGTGCTTTTGGTAATGTGCTTTTAGAGTCTTTAAGGAAGAGCATACTGTGATTGCTTATAATACTGTCTTGTGCATTCTCCCTTCACAGGTCAACCCGATTGGCTCCTGACCCTGCCTTATTATTTCGCGATAGGTTCCTTTGCAAATATTAGGGGGGGATAGAGGACAACCCTTTTATTTTGGCCGTGGCTTTCCCATGAACCATGAAGGACGTGGTCGGGTGTCCAAAGTGCGCTAGAACCATCTTAATAAAATTGGGGTTGCATCCGAATTTCTTCAAGACCAGCTTCAAGAATGTCCAGTCTAGGCTGTTGAAGGCCTGCCGTGCATCTAAAGCAGGTATAGAAAATGTCTGTCACATCCTGGTTCCCAAATCTATTATATCCACCGCCCGCCTAATGTTGTCTTGCGTATGCCTCCCTATTATAAAGCCTGATTGGTCTGCATTAATTATTTTAGGTAGTACCTTCGACAGCCTTATTGCGAGGACTTTGCCATACAATTTGGCATCAGTATTAAGCAGCGATCTCGTTCGGTAGCTAGTGGAATCTGTAGGGTCCTTGCCTGGTTTAAGTATCAGGATTGTGACTGAGCTTCCCATGTCAGGTGTAACCGTACCCCTGTCTCTAATATCGTTAAACAATTTTGTTAATGGACCAAGTAGTTGATTACGGAATGTTTTGTAATATCCATTCCCTAGCCCATCCGTTCCTGGGGTCCTGTTAGAGGGTAAACCTGTTATACCGTCACTTATTTCCTGTGCTTTTTTGGGGGCCTGCAAAGCGTTTTTGTCCTCCTCAGTTATCTGGGGTAGGGTGAATTTTGTCATGTAATCTATTTGCGTGTGTGGGTGGAGGTTTTCTTGTTTCAGAAGCCCCTGATGAAATCTCTCCATTATATTCAGTTTCCCCTCCTCTGATGTACATAATTCCCCGTTTTCTTCTTTAAGATGTACAATGTAGTTTTGTGATCTTTGTTTGCGTAGTTTGGCTGCTAGGAATTTGTTAGCCTTCCCTCCCTGAACGTAGTATGTCTGTTTGGTGTACAGTAAGGATTGTGCCGTGCGGTCTGCTACGTGTGTTTCTAGTTGGGCCCGCGCTTTCTGGATTGTTCTCAGCAATTTTTGAGTTTGTCTAGTTTTATGTTGCGTTTTAGCTTCCAGTAGCACTAGTTCAAGTTTCTTCTTAATGAGCCCTCTTTCCCGCATGTATGCTGTGACTTGCAATATGAACTCCCCCCTCCCCCCGCGGACCACCGATTTCCCAGCATCCCAGATTACTCCCCAATCTGTTGCACCATCATCATTTTCTTAAATGTAGTTATGCAGTACTTTCTCCATGTGTGTCCTAAGTGCTAGGTCTCTCAATATAATTTTGTTCAACCTACAGTTCTTATGGGTTTTATTCGTACTTTTAACCGTCTCAATTTGCACTAGGACTGGAGCATGATCGGAGAGATATTTAACACCTATTTCTACTCTGCAAACCTGGGTAATCAATGTGACCGAGACCAATATCATATTGATTCTTGAATATCCTTTGTTGGCTGCTGAGGAGTGGGTGAATTCCTTCTCTTGCTCATGTTAAAGTCTCCACGTTTCCACCACACCCAAGTCCCTGAAGAGTTTCCCCATCGCCTGCCTATTTCTCCAGTCTGCAGCAGTGGGTGGCAGTGTTTTGTCCAGGGTGGAATCCATAACACAATTAAAGTCTGCGCCAATCACTATCTGGCCTTAACACCCCCCCCCCAATTTCTTTAGTATTTCCCCTAGGTATAGGTCTTGTTTCTCATTTGGGGCATATATTGCGATTAATGTATATATCTGTTCCCCCAACGTGCCTTTTAGGAGTAGGCATCTGTCTGCCTTGTCCCTGTGTAATGCCCTTTTCTGGCAATTGATGCTTGCAGGTCGAACAGTCTCGTCAGGATAGAGTGATAATTTACTGGCGAGTTTAGGCTCTGTACGTTCAGGGTAACGATATTCAGGTCAGCCATACCACCTATGCTTGGGATTTCCCTGATTTCCGCTATACCTCCTGCAGTTGCTTAAACTACATTTTCTCTCATCTTGCGGACCATATCTTGGAACTTTCCCAATTAATTGATATTCAACTTTACCTTTCTCCCCCTCCCGCCCATCCCCTACCCCTTTGTTAAAGGTCCTTCAAAACATTCCCTGCGCCCCTCCTGGGGCATTTGGTATCGCTTCTACTCCAACTTTCTCTCTGCCAGTTAGATTCCAGGATTTCTTGCTCCCCCTCTCCGTCTGAGTTTTCTTCACTCGACCCGCTCACTTTTCCCCTCCTTATTGTCTCACTTCTCCTCAGGCTCAATCCTTAGGCCCAACTTACTGGTTATTGTCTCGCATGCATTCCTGCTGCTGAGTTTCACTTCAGACTGGGGCATGTTACTGTGATCTCTTTGCCACGCCCCTTATTAATAATAGATGACCATTCCCATTGTCTAAGACAATCTCCTTTCCGGTTTTCATTTGATCCTTTATCCAAGCGCGGGTGTTCCTCTTCTAGGTGTAGCAGGGTCAGTGCTTCACAGGTGGTGATGTGCTGCAGTCTGCCCTCCCAGGTGAACCGCAAGCCAAAAGAGTATGCCCATTTGTGAATGATTTCTTTTTGGTTTATAACGCTCTTGTGCCAGGCATCATTAGTCTTCTTTTGTGCAAGGTTGATAATGCTAAGTCCTGAAACAGCTGGACATGCGTTCCGTTGATGGAGACCAACTGTTGTTTTCTTGCTGTCCATAGTATCTCCTCCTTCATGGTGTAGGATAGGAAGTAATTGCCAGTAGGACATCTCTAGGCCTGGCTCCCGGGTCTCCTCTTTTAGGTCCCACTCTATGCACTCTATCTATAAGTATGTCCTCTGGTTGGATGCTGGCTAGCAGACTGCTAAAGCAGTTTTGTATTGTTTCCTTCAAGTCTTTGTCCTCAATCATTTCCACCAGGCCTTTAACCCCAATGTTAGATCGTTGGGATCTGTTCTCAAGGTCCTCTGTCTGGAGTTATAGGCTTTGTGTTGCTCAGGCGACTTGTTCGAGCAGTGCACTGTTCTGTTTTGAGTCTTCCGCCATCTTCAAAAGCCCCCACTTCTCCAGTGTCCACTCTGTCTCCTAGGTCTGTGATGTCCTTCCTGACTTCCTGCAGAGTGGAGCGCAGTTCTTCCCTAATTTTGCCCAATTGCTCTTGGAGGGACTCCATCATTCGACTTCCCATCCCTTTCAGACATTCTTGGAGTTCCTCCTTGCTTTGGGCCATTTTGGTGTCGTCCTCTGTTGTCCCATTCCTCCGAAGTGGCCTCACTCTGAAGTTCCCCTGAACAGAGTTGTCTCCAGCAATGCTCCAGCTGTCCCCATCATACTTTGGCTGTGTTCTTAGATTTCAGCAGGGTGTTTTTGGCCCTGGCATCTGTATCTTTCTCGGGGGACACTGAACGAGTGGGCTGGCACAGAGGCGGCACCCTTCGAGTAGTTCAGTGTGTCCATGACCCCTTATCTTGCCTCTAGAGTTGGGTTGTACGTGGGCTCTGGGCGCGGCTCCAATTTTTAGTATTCACCAGTGCAATCCCTGTCTGTTGATTGTGTTCCTCTGGCACTAATGGATCAGATCTGTTTCGGCAATTCTTTTCAGTCTCTTTAGGTTGTTTGGAAGTGTCTATTTTACAAGACTCCCCATGAGTGCACGTGATGTAGTCCCAAGATGTTGCACTCAGCTTTAGTTCCTCAGTTTTACCGTATTACACTGGGCACACACTGCCTTATTTTTGGGGGGTGCAGCTATATCTCAGGATGATCCCTTGCCCTGGGGTGGCTGCCTCCAATTTGTGGTATTTTGCGCTTTAGAAATGGGGTTTCTCTCAGTTTCTCAGACGGTGTGGTATAGCTGTTACATCCACCAACCTGCTACGGCATAGTGTGCCTCGTGGCGTATTGTTCGCTGGTTCCTGAGGGCTTCTTCCTTTCCTGCTTAGCTTTGAGCATTCTCCCCGCACTGTACGAAGTCGGCGCAATGTCACAGCAGTGTGCTACAGTTGTTGGCGTCTAACGGTGCTAGGCTTCCCTTTATCTGCAGTTATTCTTCCCCACATGCTATATTGTCCTAGTTCGCTTATGCAGCGTTATGTATTGTTGGGTGGTGCACCTTGAAACCTCCCCGACCCTTCCACTCCCCGGCGTGTTAATGCCGTGTCCTTGCTCCCACACCTTGTGTTGCTGCCATAACTTTTCTCTGCTTCCCGCTTCCCCTCTCTCCTAGTCCCGTTTCGTTCCAGCTTACAGCGTATGGGGGTGCGTCGGAATTTCCTCTGCAATGGTTGCGAAGTGAGGCTGATCTCACCGGCCCGCTTCTGCAGTCTTTCCAGTTTCCCGCTGCCTGCCGCTTTGCACGGGCTGCCCCTGCCGTCTTCACTATGGGCAGATACCATCCTGCTGTGGCCCTCCTTCTTGAGAGGAGCTGGTGTATTTGCCACTTTTCCAGGACTAGGATGAAGTCCACGGCGTTCTGGGCTGCCTATTTCAACTTTATTCCGCGGCTGGACGCCACTGCTTTCGACTCGCTAGTATCTTCCTGGGTTCGTCGGAGGAGCCTGCTACGTCTCTTTCTCTGCCCCACGGTTTGAAATGGAGGGTTGCCGCCAAGGGCACCAGGCGGGTTACGCTGCATTTTTTATGTTACAGTACAGTTCGCCTCTTTCAAGGGCTTTGGGGGAGAAGAGAACCTGATATTTCTGATTTTCCAGCGATATTGCCACCTTTCACTATCCCGCCTGGACGGAGCTTAGGCATGTACACCCTCACGGGATGGCGGACATCTTGGAATCTGGATAACAGTTTTACAGGCCTCTGGTATTCAATATGGTCTGAGATGTACTACCTTGCCTGCAGGGGTGCGGATATGACGGTACATTTGTTTCACCCTGCCAGGCTCTTCACGGAAAACATCTGGGAATTGATCTATCATCTCCCCGAGATCTTGTGGTTGAGTGTTAGTAATATCAGAGGGAATCAAAATGCTATTCACCTCTTCCGGTATCAAACAAGATAACACTGTGGCAAAAGGTTCAGAGATATTTTCCTTCCACTCCTAAAACAAGTTTACATGGTAGACTTTTGTCTTCTGGCAGCCGTCTGGTTGGGCGATTTTATAATTACAAAGTCCTGTATTTTCCAATACCTCATATGTCCCATGTCATTTTGTTGTCTGAGGTAGGGAGAAGCACAAGAACGTTTTGCCTGGTGGAAAAGGACATAAGGGAGACCTTTTGGTCATAAGATGCCTTTTTTGACTTTGGACTCTACCAAGGTGGTCTTGTACCAGGAATCAGACAGCTGTCCTATGTTCCTTCAATCTGGTGGCTGTCTGGCAGAGTGGTATTAGAGCTTCCTCCCTTTCCTTCCATGTTTCTCAGAGAATATCCAAATCATCTCTGACTTGTCGTCCATAAAGTAGTTCAAAGGGTGAAAAACCGGTGGAGGAAGGCGACCAGTTCCTAGCGTTGCTACTCACCGGTCCCGATGCAGGCAGACCCAGGCTTCTCCTTGCACAGAGGAAAGGCCTCTGGGTATTTGCTGGCATACTCGAGTATTACTAGCACAAATGTATTGCCCAATTTAGATTTTTCAAGAGGTCCAACAATATTCATCCTGATCCTTGAAAATGGTACCTTGATGATGGGTAATGGGTTTCAGTGGGCTGAAGGTGGTAAGTGGGTGCTGGTACGCCGACATATTTCACAGGTCTAAATGACATTCTTAGTGTCATTATGTATCCCTGGCCAGTAGAATTCTCTGGCTAGGTGAGCCTTCCTTGAGGTGTGAGTAGGCCATCTCGAGCACCATCTGTTTGACTTCGGGGAACCACCAGTTGGACCTTGGGTAATCCCTCTGAAGTAACATTCCTTCTGTTAGAAAGAAAAATGCCACCCCCTCCCTTCCGGCCCTCAGACTCCTGTACAACTTGTAGTAGGGCTTCAGCTAGCAAAGGGTCATTTTGCTGGGCAAAGGCCAAATCAGGGAGTGAGACAGTTTTCATCAATGATTGGAGGAGCTTCCCCAAAGCCTAACATACCACAGGGAGGCTTTGGCGAGATGGTTTCTGATCTGCTACTACAAAGGTCAAACCCATCATGCCCTTTAGTGACCCCTGTAGGATTGACCATCACATGATGGCCTCATGCAATGACATCTGTTTACCTAAAGTATGCCCACATGTTGAGAGGATAAACCAGACCCCAGAATTAGGTTCTCATTTTTTTTTAATCAATTGGCATGCATACCACTTGGTTGCATGTTTGTGAGGAGATACCTTCTGAGTACAAGTGTGAGTAAAGAGTTAAAAAATATGTTTTGTAGGAAAAAGGTGCAAAAGTTACTTACCCCAAAAAAATATGGAGGGACCCAATTATCAAAGAAAAGATCAACGTGTATATATGTATGAATTGTATTGAAAATGCATCAAACTTGTTGACCTTTTTAACACACATGAATGTATGCATATGGTACCACCTATATGATTCTAAGAAAATCGCCACAAAAACATAGATCAAACAATCAAATCACTAAAGACATGACCACTAAACCTTCACCAAGTGACTTAAGTGAACACATATTTATACTGTACATTCACAAAAACCACATGTTTAACACAAAGGAAAACAGCATACTTTACATGAAAAAACAAATTAGTAATATAAT
This sequence comes from Ambystoma mexicanum, assembly GCF_040938575.1. Taxonomy (NCBI): domain Eukaryota; kingdom Metazoa; phylum Chordata; class Amphibia; order Caudata; family Ambystomatidae; genus Ambystoma; species Ambystoma mexicanum. The sequence goes on from NC_090924.1 coordinate 963,660,101, forward strand.
ATATGTATAGAAAGCCAATCTGTATAAAAATGAACACAGCAACTACACATTAATTGCCGTTAATGTGCCCAACATGGTTCGGTTCTCTATTTATTGTGGAACATTCTTCATGGGCAAATTCTTTCTTTCAGTTATTCTTCTTTGCCACCAAATGTCTCAAAATTATATTTGGCAGACTTCTCAGTGTTCTTTCTCACTATAGAAGATGGATAGCCACGTCCAAAGAAGTTAAATTACTTCAGCTTTATGTGGTCCTTGCTGTTGATCACTCTGCAAGACCATGGGCCTCATTACGAGTCACCCGGTCTGGAAACAACCCGCTGCCACCGTTGTTTCCAGACCGGGTGATCTTGAGTTCTGCAGGCGGGAGGTGTCATTCCCGCCAGGTCTGACCTGGTGGGTTTAACACCACCCGCCTGCAGGCAGACATGTAAACACCGCCACCATCACAAGATGGTGCCGGGGTTTCCACTTCCCCATTCCCATTGAGTCCTATAGGACTCAATGGGAATGGGAATTTACCGAATTCCGCCTCCGGAATTCCCGGGTCACCGGGGTCGTAATGACCCGGTAATTCCGGGAATCACGGAGGCGGAATAGTAATACGAGTCTGGCGGTAACCTGCCGGAATTTCAGGCACGGTTACCGCCGGACTCGTAATAAGGCCCCATGTGTTTTAGAGCCAATGTTTGCAAATGTTCTGAAAAGTTGTTTGCATTATGGTCCCACAAAGCATCAGGTCATATCGAATTCACCATCGGAGGGATCTGCATCCACTTTGGATTAGTGTTTTTGCAGGTGTTTCTAGGTGTTTGCTCACATTGGGGCAAGTTTCTTAACCAGTCTCTTGAGCCCAAAAAGGTGGACCAGGGGAACGGAGTTACTTCAAAATACCTGATTCCAAGTTTAGGTGGTTCAACTGTGTCTAACCAGGCTCTGGGGTTTGCTGATGCAGGGGGAACGAGGTTCGCCTTCGGTGAGTCGTATTGGTCAAATTGGCGAGCTTGCATCCATCTGGTTCTTAGCTGACTCTCTGATTCCTGTTTCCCAGAGCTGCTCCTGCTGGAGAGAGGTGTTACCCGATCTCACAAACGATAATAGTGAGGCAGCTACCACTGCTTAATGTCCTGCTGGTTGCATTCGAGACAGCCAGTATAGGGAGAACGCACACATCCTGTCCAGGTCTGGCCTGGGCTCGCAATGTTGACACATGTATGATACCAATCGGATATGGGATTATTCATTATTTTGAATCAACCACCTTACCCTTACACATGCCACCATTAAATCTCTGTACAGAGGCCCCCCACCACATAACATTCACGGCAAAGGGTTGCACTGAAAAGGGCAAGTTATTTTTGTTGTTGTTAGAACATGAGAGAACCTTTGGCCGCCCGTTCTCCACCATTTCCTCCTCTCTCCATTATACCATCGATGAAAAATGACCATGGGAGTCCTATATCTGAGTGACACATGTTGATGAACTTTCGTCAATTCATGTGCCATTTGAACCTTTTAAATTGTACTGTTTGGTTGCTTAAGATCCTTTTGTCCGCATCCCCTCCCCCCCACAACCTCCCCTTTGCTCCTTGTCTACCATACTCTTAATACATTTGCTCCTCTCCATTTTCAGACTATTCAGTTTATAGTGATTTTGAGATCCCACAAAATGTTGCAAAAACGGTGGTTTAGAAAAAAAAGCTTAAAAACTGCTGTTTTTGCTAAAACGACAGTAAAAAAAAAACGTTTTGATAACAAGTAATGCAATGCACATCCCATTAGCTGCGCCAAAACAACATAGTCCAATCCCAGGGCCGGCACTTTCACTTGGTAAGGTTAGGCGCTTGCGTATATTTACAAATGTCAGAGCGGCAAAATTCTGTAAGTCATTTAACCTCCGCTACTAACACTTCCTGTAGTCATAGCACCGGCCCTGTTCACACTGTTTCCAGCCTGCAGGCTGAGGCTGGCTGCAACAGCAGCAGGCCAGGCAATGCGGCATCAAGCGCCATGAAATGATTGGGGTCGGGTCAGGGTCATGAGTGTGGCGTGGCATCGCTCGCTCAAGTGCTGGCACCTGCACATTAGCAATGACATAGCACAAAACAGCGCACCCCACGTGCCCCCTAGACTGTCCTGACTCTAGTTTCGTGTGACTGAGTCAGTGATTATATGAATGCTGCAGTCTGCAGACAGTAACCACCTTCTTTGGCCCACCGACCGTCCGTCTGACGTGGCCTGCGTCTGTCGGCTGCCGTCTGTGATTTGACCTGTCGCAGCCTTGCACTAGCTGCAGGCCTGCAGCGGCCTTTTGCTGTGCGTGTGCCGGGCCAGCAGGCCACACATCCTGGTGGCGGCAGCCCCTGTGCTGCAGAGAGGGACACATAGTCCGCAGGTGAGATGCTGTGTGCTAATACATTTTTATTAATTCCTCAACTTCCTCAAAACCTAACTACTTTTGTGACCATCACATTTGCATTCTTCCCTTCCTGCTGTGCTGCCTCTCTTCTTATTGCATTCGCTCCATCAGCATCGCTGTGAGGCTCGTTTGTTGAAATGATGGGTCTGGCAGAATACAGTGCATGTCCTGCCCATGCCGACTACTGCCGACACCCTTGTGCATGCCGCCAAACCCTTTGCAATTATTAAATGTTAGCTATGCTTAACAGCTTATGATTTGCCTGGCTGGCAGTGGCTGCAGGCCCTCCAAGGATGTGAGCCGCCCCCCTCCCGTATTTACCTCTCATCTCTATCCCCCTGCCTTCATGTTTCCTCAGCTTCCCTCTTTTTTCTACCTACTATATGTGCGTGCTATCTCTTCCCTCTTCTTACCTTCATCCTGGCCTCCATAGTCTCCCCTATTACTCCTTCTCTTGCCCTACTACCTCGCTCTCTGTTTTCAGGCTTCATTCATCTCCTTCCCTCTCCGTCGGTCCTGTACAGTCCCCCATCCCCCATTGCCATGATAACTGATCTACTCACTCTCTCACTCTCTCTCATATACTCTCTCTCACACACACACTCTCTCACACACACACTCTCACACACACACACTCTCACACACACACACTCTCACACACACACACTCTCTCACACTCTCTCACACTCTCTCTCACACACTCTCATTCTCTCACTCCGAGTTTGAATAAAATGGGCCAGTTTTCAGGGTTTCTGGGATAAAGGATTTGGTTTAATTCGAATTTGTTTCTCGGTGGGGAAAAGAATCGTTGACTTTCTTGCTCCATTGAACTTTTAAATTGTGGATAGCGGCTAGAGGGTGATTTATATAAACTTTGTGTATGAATGCTTCAGAAATGTAAAAAAATGAATATTTTATGGCACATGTTAACGTGTATCAATGATCAACCAATTGTGTGCACTCAGTCAAATGAAATCATGAACTCGCAGATAAATCTCATGTTAAGGAATATCCTAAAATCTTCAAGTGTGGACCCCTACCCACATTGTCTTCCCTGCCCCTTCCTCTCCTCGTACTCATTCTTCTGCCATCCTGTCCCTTTGCACATACTGCTCCCCTTTTTCCTCATTGTATATGGGCGCCCTTCTAAATCATCCCTCATGCGGCATCCTCTGTCTTTCTACTCCTATTCCTTCTGACTCTCCATATTCTTTTCCACTTCTTCCCCCCTTCCTTCAAGCCATAGGTCTCTGTGCCCTTCCCACTCTTTACTCCTGCTCCATCCTCTACTGTTACTAATCGTACGCCCTGCTCTGCTTCTTGTCTTCTTCTAAGCTATCTTGCCTCCTTACTCTTGTACCGTCCCTTTCTCCTGATTATGTACTCTTCCCCCGACCTTCAAACTCTAACCATAACTCTGCCCTCCTTTCTCTTCGCTGTTACTTCTTCTTGTGCCTTACTCCTCCCCTCCTGTTTCCCCCTTTCCTGTGCCTTCCTCAGCCATCCTGTGTATTCCCATCCTCACCATTTCGCTCTTCCTCTTCCCACCTGTCCCTTTCCAATTCAGACTGCCTCTTTTCTGCTCCTCTTTGCCCCCTGGGTTGTGGGCTAGGGTATTTCCCGCGCATAATTAAGTGACTAAACAGCTATCCAGATTTTTATATCCACTGGCCATATTGTGCAGTTGGGGAGCCCGCCACTGTTTCTCTAGTGTATGACTGTCACTGCGTTGTAATGCCATTGCACACCTTTGCCAATGCTGTTATAAACTATTACCACTTTGCAAGGACTTTCCAAGGATGAACATCCTGAAGCTTCTGCTCTCTCTTCTTGAAAAATTGCAGTTTAGAGTGAGAAACGTGGACTGTCTGGCACAGAAATATGCGTTTTAACAACAAACTGCAGCTTTCAATGGACTTGCAGCACCGCACCTGCATAGATTTGAAGAAGAATGAAACGAACCCTTTCCAAAACCTCGTTTTTCAGACATGCTACACATCAATGATTTGTGGGGTCATTTGACAGTGAATCCGAGGATGAACAAATTGCTATTGCGCTGGCCTGGGTTGAAACTCAAAAAGCGAGGTCAGCTCACGGCTAAGTGCACAATGCACCATCCGTGTAAAAGGTTTGACAGCTTGCAACAGTGTGATAACCATGTTGGGTGCTTCGCTTGGGGGGGGGGGCATTGCATAGGAGGGTATGGAAGGTCTTGGCCCTTGTGTCAGAAATGAGTGCTTCTGCAGAAGAGGGGGAGGGGAGCAACATCGCAGAGTATTTACTTCTTAGGGCATATATCCAGATACAACCAATATGTCAAAAAAGTAATCACTCATGTCTTGTGTTTAGTCAGTATTCCAATGTTTGTCGCAATGCTGCGATATGCTGCCCTTCCCCCTCACAGGCCGACTCAGACCACCAAGAACGCATTCTTGTTTGCATTCGGCACAGCACTGGTGGCTGATTTGATTTTATTAAAGCAGGTGCTCCTTCCGAAACGGACTGTGTCAACAGAACTTCAGATCTTGGGCTGACAACTGACCACCATTACAACTATGTGCTCTCTTTGTCTCACATAGGATGGGTCTACCTTGTAGGAAAACACTCTTCTTTCCTTTATAGAGCAATTCGGGTCTTGATAAAGAGAGCTTTAGACCTCAAATTGAAAAGGAACAGTATCTTACTAGCCTACAGGGTATTACACCCTTAAGGGCTGGTATGAACAGATGGGCCAGTGGGGTGGAAAGGGACTGGACCACGAGACAGGCCCGTGAATTGGCAATGTGGCCAAGGGATCCTCTCCATGCCCCCTTCAGATCCAACATGCTCAGGGTGGGACCGGACTTGGCTCCCCAAGTCCCTGCCTTGGTAATTCCCAAAAACAGGCAGAGACTAAGTGAAATGCCCCACTGTGTTTTTGTTCCTTATGTGGCCTGCGCATGCATGTCGCCTCCTTCCTGTCAGCACAGTGTCCGCTGTCATTGCAGGAGATCAACTGACTATTTGAAGCCAAGGTATTAGTTCACCTGTAATGGATACAACACAACAAGGGATTATGATTTAATGAGCCTAGATGGCATGATTGTGGAACATTTTTAAAAACATTATTTTAGGTCCATCCTTCCTTCCCTCACTCTCGTGAACGGTCCCTCACAGTCCTTTGAGATTTCGAGTGTCCTGTGTTCCTTTCTTGGCACCTTTCAGGGTATTAGTTGGTTTGGGCTGGTCTATTAAGGATGTCTCCTTGGTTTGCCTGAACTTACAAAATACCTGTCACCAACACCCCTGGTACCGTGGGCCAGCAAGACTGTTGCCAGGCACCACTCTTTCACTGGTCAGATACCAGGTTTAGCAAGCTTTTCTTCCCAGTGCCTGTGTTGTTGTTCCTGATCAGCTGTTTTTCCTTCCAAGCCTTCAGCTGCCAACTGGCCCATCTCCATCACTGTATGATTCTGCTTGGGGACAAGCTTTTGAGGCTTTTCCACACTCTTCTCCTCTTATCTCCATTGCCCCTTTATGTCTCTTCTCCCTTTCAGCCTTTCTCTCACTACATCTTTCTCTGATCCTTCCCTCCTCACCAGTCTCTGCCAGCCTAGCCATTGGGCCATGAAGCTAGTTCCTTCTTGAACACTCCACCTTTCCCTTCTGTAAAGGGTCATATTTTTCTCTGCTCCAGTCTCTCCAAATCTCTTCCTCCTCCCCATTGTGCTTCTTAATGTCCTCTCCCTTGTATCTCACACTTTCCCTTCTTGAACCCTCATTTCACTTCTTGTCCCTACTCTGGTCTCTCCCTCCTTCACTACCACACTTATCCCTTCTCAACCTTTCCACCTCTGCACTACATTCTCACCTTCACTCCTGTTCCTCTTCTACTCTTGTCTCGTGCTCTTTCCTCTACCACTCTCCACCTTTGCCTAATTCTATGTATGCCTTCCTTCCTCGTCACACTGTGCACAGTACAGACTCCCATGGTATTTTTCAGCTCCAGTCCCCTTTCATCTCAGCAGGGCATTTGGTCTGGGTTCTTCAATTGGGGAAAGGTGTTCAGCTGTGATGGTGGTATTAAGTAATACTGCAATACTTATTTGAATTACAGAATCAGCAGGTGAGAGGTGTGTTCGCGGTCACCCCCGTGGGTGCACAATATACACTGTTCATATTGGGGCTGCTCCCCTGTGGGGGGGGAAAACCCACTAGGGCTTAAATCTTCCCCTAATGCGAAGGCGGCTTCTCAGGATACGGCGGCACCTGTAAGAATGATCCTCCGGAGACTCTTCTTACAACGGCAAAACATCACAGTGGTACTTCAAAATGGGCGTAAAAGTAGATCAGCAGGAGCACAGGTCCTTTTGTAGTCATTTACCATAGCTGTAATCAGGTCTTTAAGTCCCCTGAATGCTCATATGCACCACAGCCTTCACCAGGCCAGTAGAGCTTCTGAATCGGCAATCTGTAACAAAATGAGGACGGTTGGTTGAGAACGGTTAGGGGTTAGGATCTGGAGTGTTGGGGGGATGGGTGCCAATCTGACAGTTTACCTAGGGTGGAAAAATTCCTTGCCCCGCCCAATCCACAAAGGACATCAAAATGGGCGCATCTTATATGCAAGAAGATGGAGGTTGGGCACCGCTTTCAATTACGTGATCATTAAATATTGTTATTGAGAATTTCGGAGCACTCCTTGAGAACTTGGCACAAGGTTACCAAAACCAACAAAAAGTAGAACTAGAATTCAGTCTAGTCCAAGGTGTGCTCACACATAGCTCTCCTATGGAGCTGCAAGAGTATTCCAATATTATTTATATTTCAATTGTTTACATCAATCTTAATCCATTCCAGGATCCACAAATAAGGCGAGACTTCTCCTGTGTCATATTTATCAATTGTTTATTTTGTTTGGAGGCTAACTGCATCCAATAAAGCCAGTGCCACTGTGTGTGTTTTGCCTATGAATTTAGGAACCGGTCCGTCTTCAGTCAGGGCTGGGGCACTGTTTCTAGTAATGTTCAAATATCACATTTACAGAATAATGTCCAAAGTATAACCATATCCAAAGTATAACGATATTGTAATCCAAATTAGAAATACATAATGATAAAGTACACCAACATATTGTGATTCGAAATGTGTTTGTAGAATCAAAATGAATACCAAGATCAAAAGTTCATATTAAACCAATTATTCCATATGTGGATAAAGCACATCATTGTTGTAAAGACACAAACAAAAAAACCCCCAAAAAGTCAGTTTAAAAAAAATATTGTTGAATCATACCGCATTGATGGCAATGTCATCAGCAGGTTCAGGTGGTAGGAAAAAATGTGAAATTTCGTGTTAGAAACTCAATAGCATTAAATTACAATTTTCATATGAAAATGCTCCTCTTCTCCCATCTCCCACCCCATTCTTCACTATCCTGCCAAATGCCACTGGGTTTGCTCCTGTCTTCTAACCCACCCAATCCAAGTGCCTCTAACCTATCTGCTTCCCTTCATCTACTCAAGCAACAACTCCCGCTACCTCTGCTCTCCCTATTAATCTCACCCTGGCTCTCTGAGATGCCCAATCCTGCTGCAAAAAAAACCAAACCCCTTTCTCAAATCTTTTTGATTCCCATCACCTGAAAATCTTGGTGATAGTTATCAATGAAACATAGATTCCTGCCCATGAAACCACCACCCTAGCAGAAATTCAAACCAATTATGCCTTTCTTCCTCTCCCCTCATCCCCCTTAGAAAAGGGGGGTTCTTGGTCTCATGATCAGCAAGGACACAAAGTCGGCACCTCTCCCCTTTCTAATGATACTCCCTATCTTGGCCCCACTCCCACGCTATTTAATTCCCTCCTCTACTGCCTGTGAGCACCCTCAACTTCTTGTTTGAATTGACACCACTCTGACAACCCTGGTCTGAACACTTTCATTTTTCCATCTGTTTTCCTCCACCACTTTGCCATCCCACTCCCTTTTCTGACAAAGTAAATTCAGGTCAGACTCCATGACCTGCTCCCATCGATATTTTATGTAGGCATGACCACTAGAAAAGCTAAAACCCGGTAGTCCGAGCACAAATCCAATATTAGAACAAAGAATCAGAAATCACCTGTCGCAATACATTTTTCAGAAGCCAGACCCTCCGTAGCACAAATGAAATGTGTGATACTTGAACATGTGAAACTCGGCCCTAGAGGCGGAGATGTTGTAAGAGCTCTACACCAGAGGGAGATAATGTGGATTGATACCCTTGACTGTCTTAGCCCTAGAGGCATGCATTTAGAGTTCGATCTGATGTGTTATGTTTAATATATCAAAATGTAAAGTTGACTTTGATTTGAAACAAATCCTATTTTAACTCTTGATGCCTGATTTTACGGTGTAGATGGATCCTGACCTGAAGTTATATGGTGACCTAAAAATGCACCAAATTTCCCTTGAAGTAGGTTGCCCAAACCCTATATATGGGACAGACTGGGGAAACTAGTGTACATTTTAGAATGTGAGCCGATAAGTCGGCAGAGACTAATGTGAAATGTACAAACAGCAATACTCCGCTCTAGTAGATAGCGCATAGAAAAGGGTGAGACAGGAGAGATACTTACCAGATCTGAGCACAATACCACACGAGTTAGTGAGCTTTATAGCCATTCATATGCACAATTTGTACAGTGAATGATGCAACCTCTTTGGAGGTCACAGTGGAGAGACGCAGTGTCGTGCCGCATGGGTACCACAGAATGGGATAGACGGGGACCCAAGCAGACTCACTGTCTGCGTCACTCCCCACTCACCCGGGCAGTGGCCCAGTGACACAAATCCTTGCTAGAAATCAGAACCTTCCAAATTGATTAATAATCAGAATCAGTGGGACATCCTGGCCCTTAATTTCAAGCGTACAAGATGTAGGACTAAAAGGTATTCAAATTCAGTACACCTGTTTTCACTTAAGGGTTACACAAAGGTTATGCTTAGAGCTATAAGAATGGTGCATTCACTTAAACTTACATCTCGATGAACATTTTGAGCCCCAAATAGCCCAGCAAACTGACAAATCATCGTTCTTTGGATATCGCTTGCACTGAAAGCTGTATATCCAAACACACTTTGGTTCCAATGGCGGGACCGTTGTGAATACATGCACGCATGCGCGGGGAGTAGCGTGCGGTACCCGGGGTCCACACGTCACACCTTGCATCTGTGCAAGGGGGTGCGACTCGCCCTTTGGACGCACGCTACTCGCGCACTGAGATTTCTTTAGTGCTCACATGCGCATGCGCAAATGGAAATCGGCCGACCCGCTCAACGCATGCGCATGGGCACTTAAACAGTATATATTTACGAGCATACAGACTGGAGAGAGCTACTCAAATTCCGGACATCTGAGGATTCCTGAAATACTTGCGCATCATGCACAGAGGTGAGAGGTAGATCCATATTGAAACAGCAGGGTAAGCTCCTACACTGCCACAGAGCTAATCTAGGAGCTCACCCCATCTTGTTCCTTGAGATATTGTTAAAGATAGAGCTACCTCTTGGCACAGCAAATATGGTATGACCTACCAACTGAGGAGGGTGGGATGGATGACTCTGTTCACCCTAGCAACATGAAGTTGTTTACCATAGGAAACAAGCATATAAAGGATGTTTAAATGCATTTCCAGAATCTCCAAAGAAGCAGGTACTGAATCTACACTTCTTTCTGTTTCTACTCTAGAAGTTTTTTCTGAAGAGTCTTCTTGTGGTGAAACTGACCACACACACAGCGTATTATGCGCAGTCAAACCTACCTACAGGGTGTGTCCAAAGACCAGAAATAGAGGTTCTAGCGGCACTAAAAAGGAGGTGTGTTAAGTGAAATTTCTATAATGTTTAGAATTGTAACCTTTAGAGTTGTAATTTCTTAGAGTTGAGATTGTAAACACTGAGTCAGTTAAATAACACTAATAGTATAATACTCTCTATTTCTTTGCTTTAGGAATTGAGATTACAAACATGTATATTTTTGGAACAAATGGTATCATTGGCCCTGAAGATGGACTGTTGTAAAGTCCGAAACATGTTGGCAATACACTGAAAAACCCTTATGCTATTTTGGATTGGTGACTTTAAACCAAAGAACTTTATTATTTCACCCTGTTATAATCAAAAAGGGACTTTGCAAATATATGTGAAAAAAGTCTTACAATTGAGAATCTGCAAAAGAAAGCTTGTGATGTGAATTAGCTATGCTTTAACCTTCATTGTGTTTATCAAAAATGCTTTGAAGAAATTGTGCACTCTTATTAATTAAAATAACCCGTAGAGGGTTTCTCTATTTTCTAATTCTGAAAAACTTTGTGTCGTGAAACTGGTTTTATTGACATGTTTTGGATCTATGAATCTATATAATTTTTGAATGGAAAGAATTGTGTGGCGCACAACCTTTTGGTAAATTAACATTGAACCTGGTGTGAGACACTTATCTGAACTCCTCCCTACCTTAGTACTTTAAGTCCAAACTTAAGAAACCATAACTACATTTATATCTGGAATTGTAAGCCTTGGGACCTCCATCAGACCCCAAGTGCCTCTGACACTAACTGATTTGGGATTGAATTCCCCTTGGAGTGCACTAAGGGTTGGCACGTAGCAATACATGCCCCTTTCTTCCTGCTCCCATCGACCACCCCACACCCTTCCCCCCAATCACCCCACATCGACCACGTCAACTTCTTGCTCCAAGCTCTGTCCTCCACTTGCTCACTGCATTAAACTTGCCTTTACCAAATTCAGCTCTGCACAGTCTACCCCTATTGCTGCCTATGCCACTTGTAGAAAGGCCAATTGATTGATGCCTTTTCCCCCCAACCCGCCTCACTCCCCACTGTGACGAATCTTGTGCAGTCCTCACAAAAACCCTACCTAAAGTCTCCTACTAGATGGACAGGGAAAGGCAGAAGCCTTCTGATCCTGACCCTGTGGGCGGTATTAGCTAGGAGAACCACCTGGGAGGAGAAGGAGCCAGGGGAACAGGGTGACTTTGTGGGATGAGACGTGATATTTGTCTTTCTCAAGGAAGGGAATATCATTGATGCTGAAATATGTAACGGCTTGCTGTCAGAGCTTTTATTTCCCCAAGCTAATGGTCGGAATGTGAATGAAAACAATCAGAACCAATCATTTATTGGGAGTGGGAAGAATCCTTTTGAAGTCACTGACGTTCGTACAGATGAAAGCACCTATGAATCCCAGGGAAATAATAAAGGAGTCTTGAAATATTACCGATTTAGACCCTGAAAACCCCCATTCTTTTATAAAACCAAAAACATTATTGAATCCATATATATATATATATATATATATATATATATATATATATATATATATTCAATAATGTTTTAATAATATATATATATATATATATATGAACTTGGTGATGATCATTTCATTGAAAAAGCTGAATTTTATGTTATGAACTTCGTCCCACAATCCCTAAATTACTGGGATGAGGAAGAGCACTTCAGAGGCACTAGATTGCAAGTTGCAGCCTATTGGGGATAATGACACATCTGATGGAGACTGGGAGGCATAAAAGGCACCCTCAGGTGCAGGCCAAGAAGAGCATTATGAGAAGGTGGCGTAGTCGTGACACCTCCACGTGGCAGCAGAAGTAGAAGTTAGCTGAGAGCCGAGATGCCGGGGCAATCGTTGCGTGTAAACCAAATGCTGGTCCTGAGCTCGTCTCTTTTACTCCAGATTTGGACTGCAGAGGTTGCGAGGTGGGAAGCACTGGGATTGATGGCTCTACCCCTCAGGATCGCATCTGCAGAGGTCGCACAGCAGAAGGCCCACAATTTAAAGGTTTGTCCTATTGTCAATTGAGTACCAGTGGCAGGAGAGCACTGGAGAGCTGTGGGAGCCAGGAGAGCTCAGCTTCCTAAAGACGTGGGCCGTGGGAAGCCACAAAAGCGACGTTGCCGGGTTGCGCAGGAAAAGGGAAGCAGAGGACCTGGAGGCAGTGAGGCGAACTGATATCCACACCAGATCCGGTGAGTTCAATGTTAGGTTGGGACCCCAGAGAGCTCCGTAACCGCTGCTCGCCAAGACCAGAGGTCTTAGCCCTAGAAATAATGTAAACAAATTGAAAATGAAGAAGCAGAATGTTTTTGAATACCGAACCTATGTAAAGCAGGCTAATTATTCTGTTGCAAACCAAACTGATTTAAAAAGGAGCAGACTTGAGAACAAGAACTTAACTATCAGACCAGAAGGGTTCGATTATAACATTGTGAGTCATATTAGAAGCTGGCAAAGGGCAATAACCTGAAAAGAAAATACAAACCATTATTGCCAAAGCCAAAAGAGAACCTTAACAAGGCAATTTGTAAAGAAACGTTCTTGTCCAAGACAAAAGAAGGCAATTGAGAATATCGGTGTTTGTAAAGACTATTTCCCATATAAAAATTAAGCCATACGAGGAAATGGTTTACACCCACATTGCTAAAGCCAAAGTGTGAAAATGAGAAAGAATCAATATCAGCATTTGTTTAATAATGAAGTGGGGAGACCAGAGTGGCCGGAGGGCTGCCCTTCTGATAGAAGGTATTCAGGAGGAGTGGAGCATAGCCTGGATTGCATGTAGCAACCACAAAGGTGTAACAAATGGCTCCAATGTGGTTCTCACTGTGATCACCCTATTCCTTGTAGCGTTGCTCGATTTAATGAGCGATATATTGGATTTAGCCAATACGGCTGTTACTGTTCCTTCGACGGTCATTTGTATGACGATCTTGATTCTTTCAGCTGTGTAGTTTTCACGGCCTCCTAATAGGAGACTCCGGATTTTCCTTGAATATAGTAGTGCGTGCCTTGAAGACGATCTGTGTGTCGAAACACGTGTCGTCCGTTTATGATCTAATTAAATATATATACTACTGTTTTGCATTACTGCAATGGTGTAGAGCGCACCGCCATCCCATTTCTCATTAATTTTGGTTCTTGTTTCCCTTGAAGAAATTCTTAAACATAATGTTGTGAAGCAAGAGACATTGCTTATTTGTTGGAAGTTTACCTTTACCACAGAAGTACCTGTAGTTACTAGGTTATTCTGGCCTGGCAGGAGAGTACACAAGGTCAGAGGACTTTGTAACACTTTGTTCTTGCAGGAGAGGACACCAGAGCAAAGAACTATGTACTAGTGGGCCAGGTAAGTGGATCGGGTGTAAGCCATTCACTTACTGTGGTGTGGCTAAAAACCTTGAAAACTAGGTTGAAGAATCCATTGAAGTGTCCTGTGGATTAATGCAGAATCATCCTAACAAATTAATATCACTGAAGCAAGTGTTGTGTGAACTGCTGCAAAACTATTTAATATTGTCAAGTGGTTTTGTAAACTGGTGCAGAAATATCCCGGCAAGGACATTTTTTTGATGTTGAAACTAATGAAGTACAGAAATAATCTTTGCTGATGAAAAGAAGTTGTTTCAAGTTCTTTGTAGCAAGGGAATAGAAGAAAACATTGTTGAACACTTGTGAACTGTTGGGTGAATTCAAGTTGGAACAAAAGAGAAATTAAGTGGAACTTTAGTTATGAGATGTGTATTCCTTATCCTTTTGGAATTGAAGAAAATCCTGCTTGAATCTGAGGAAGGGCAATTCCCCCCAGATTATAAGGAGAGACTGTTATCATGATATAAACTTAACTATTATAATTGTTGGTGTTGAATTGCCTTATTTTACCTTGCTGAGTTGTTGTATGTATGAGTGTGAGGGAAAGCCTCTTCAGGGTAGGGACAGCGAGACATTTATCCAACCTATTGAGTTAATAAAATGGCATCTTTTGAAAAATCTTCACAAAGTTGTCCGCCTCACATTTTCGGACCCCTTCCCCCGCACACAGACACACTCCAATTACCCTCACCGCACCTCCAGACATGCCACACTTATCCCATCATGCTAACATTATGTTCTCCCTCTGCTCACACCTCGCAAACTATTCAGAACTCTCCAGCCAACGCTTTCCCTCCTGCTGGCCTGCTTAGTTTCTCTCTCTCTCTCTCTCTCTCTCTCTCTCTCTCTCTCTCTCTCTCTCTCTCTCTCTCTCTCTCTCTCTCTCTCTCTCTCTCTCTCTCTCTTTCCCTCTCTCTCTCTCTTTCCCTCTCTCTCTCTCTTTCCCTCTCTCTCCCTCTCTCTCCCTCTCTCTCCCTCTCCCTCTCTCTCCCTCTCCCTCTCTCTCCCTCTCTCTCTTTCCCTCTCTCTCTTTCCCTCTCTCTCTTTCCCTCTCTCTCTTTCCCTCTCTCTCTTTCCCTCTCTCTCCCTCTCTCTCTAAGAAAGCCTCATCCTGCAGACCTTTCACTCTCCTTTCCTACCATTCTTCAATCCCATAGTGAATTCTCTTGGGGTATACTCCGTGGACCCACCAATCTGTATTGCAGTTCACTCTCAACCCTTCTGCACTCTCATTTCTCGCTTCAAGAACACCATACTTCACTGGGTGTGCTCCTATCTCTGTCTATTACTTTTCCATCTCCTGGAATGCCGTACCTCCTCCATAACATCACTTTCCTTGGCTGTTCCTCAAGGGTTAGTCCTAGTCCCACTCCTCTTCATCCTGTGGCAAAATAATTTCTTTTGTTGGCTTTCACCATGGCCTTGTTGTTGATGCTATGTTTTCTTCTTCTCCCCTGTGACACTGCCATTCACTGCTATATGGCTCTACCCTGCCTCATGCAAAACTCTTCAAAGGAAGAAGAAGTCCTTCTCTCTGATGCCAATCCTACTCTCCCATCTCGTCCCCCTTACCACCTGACCTCTTGTTCAGTCTTGAGTTCTTTGACGGAGATCAGAAACTCTGCTGGTTGATCACAACTACCCCGACTACAGCCATATTCAACTGCCTAAACATCAGAAATATCTGCCCACACCTCATGCACCATTCAACCAAAATCCTTATCTCCACTCCTAAGCTTATCAAACCGGACTATTATGGGAACGACTTATTGGTCTACACCTCTACATTTCTGCTCTCCACAACAAAGTCGTCAACTGTGCAACATCCCCGCCCTCTTTACAACCTATCCAGAACCTCCCCACTCTACCTGCCATCATCACTCTGTGTGGCTCTCCATACAAAATTGCACTTTTTAAGTTCCTGCAACTGCCCTAAAAATCCATCCATAGTCTTGCCTCCCAAATACCTCACTGAATGCATGTCACTTGACTCTCCCTCTAAAGAGGAAGTTCTCTCAAACAATTTATCATCTAAAATGATTGTCCATAATTAAACATATATTTACATTCTTTTTTAAATAAGTTCCTATGAAGAATTAGCTGGGAATTGGCCTACACATCCTACTTTTAAAGGCAGTCCTATGAATGCCATTCCTAATACAACAAACACTTTTCATAAAAATCGCAAAAGCATTTGTTTACTGTATTAGGATGGCATTCATAAGACTACCTGTCCTGTAAACAAGGCAAAGGCGTCCTGTTTATTTAACAGGGCGTGTTAGCATCACTCTGAAAAATTACTCCTGTGGTACAGTGGTGAAGGCCTAGCCCTTTGAACCATGCGACCCAAGTTTGAATCCCCACCTGTCTTTTTCATGGTGCAACACAGTTTGGTTAAAACAATACTTTATGCACTGGAAAAAAAGAGAGGCTGGCACTCTAACTCGGATCTAGTTGTTAACACTTTACCACTGGACCAGGCACTGTGAAAGCAGTAAGGAACTAGACCACACAAGTCCTTTAGGAACTTGTTTCATCTATTTCCTTACTTGCTTACAACAACACAGCAAAGGGCACTGCAATTACCATGGACAATTATATATAACAATTGTCAGTCAAGTATGTCAGCACCTTGCCTCATTAATTAGCCTGTGCCACTAGGCTGGAGTTGACTAAGCTCCATATTTATACATAAACTATCTCCCATGGCAGGCAGGCAAGAGCCAAAACCGTGAAACAAACGCCAAGGCACTAAAAAATCCAGCTGGATTGTAAAAAAATACATTTTATTGTTTACATTGCATCTCAACATGAAAAACAGGTAAGTAAAAAATCCCCATACAGGCAGCCCAGGGAAAGAGGCACTGTCAAGAGCTTCTTCAGGCTAGATAAAATCACGCCTGCTAAACCCCGCCGCTCTCATGGCAGTTCATATGGCCAAATTACAAGTAGCCACCTAAGCACAATGCTCACCAATACGGCGGCCATGGTAGAATGTTAAAATACAGCGAAATCGCAAGTGGAACCTAATTGACCACATGCTATACTATAATTCGATTTAAATGCCATTTTATGCCATTTGAGTAGCCTGACCCAGCTGACGCTACTTCATATTAAGTATATTACGGGAGCCTTCTGTACTATTGTAAATATATATTTTGGAAATGTGGCAGATGTCTGTATTTATCAGTACAATTGCGACTTGTCCTGTAGGGGTTTCGTGCCATTAAGACCAAACGTTATGACTGCAGCAGCTGTTTAACAAACATTCACAATACATCAAACCACTTGTGTGTACTAGGGTCCATGTGCAATCGATGATCACAATATTGTTATGTGAATGGAGCAATGCCTTCATCTTTGTAGATCCTGAGTGTTGCCAATAGAAGAGTTGTTATTTTGCACAAATATGTAAACGTGTAAAACCTTCTTTAGTATTAATATATCAAAGTCCTGCATATGCAACCTCCTTTATATGCTCAAGACCTGTATTTGCATCAGACAATGGTCATGTATTCTTAACAATGTGAAGGGATATTAAAAGACACAACACTGTGTGTCTCTTGTTTTAAATACAATTGAACCTTCAAGTTTCATGAGTCTCCCATAAATATATTGTTCTTCTCACTGAATGTAACTCTCTTCAACAGTGGACAAGATCAGATAGCCCAAGCAAATCTCTAACATGATAGGGCATCTATTCACCATAATTCTCTCAATGGATTCAAATCCTCAATGTGCAAAAAATCATTACTCAGTGCATATAGAACACATGTAAAGTGCAGATACAGTGTTATAGGCACATCTCTATTTCCATCTAGATCTATCATGGGTTTCTACATCCCAATCCTGCAAATTCTTTTAACCAATTTGTTAATACAAATTGATGACAATGTGTTATTTAACAGATGTAGTTCAATGATGAAAGAAAGTATCAAAAAATATATAACAGATGCACAATATATTGTCATCTCACTCTTAATGTGCAATTAGTCGATATACAAGATTGAATGCTCCATATTTATCTACCACATGAAGTGCAAAACTTGCATCCTCTTGAATAGAGGTGGGGGATATTGTTGTTGGCAACCTATGAAAACAATTGAGCTGACTTGTTTTCAAGTTCTCCGAGTTGCTGTAAAGTTATCCAATTTGGTACATATAGATTCTTAAATGTAGATGTCCGTTAAGAAATACATATAACTCTGAATCTACATTTAAGCCAAACAGTTTAAGTGTGTTGTATTTACAAATGAGTTTTGCTTCCAGTTGTCGCAAATTCAGCTCTCTATTCCCCAACCTCTTATGCTGGGCAATGTGAGCCAGACCTCGAAAAGACATGGCTGCTACATCATAATTGTGTTTCCATAAAATGTTGCGTCAATGGATAACTCGGGTCCCCATTCTTGATAGCTCCATAATGTTGAACTATTCGACCAATGGCCAGTGCTCATGGCCTGCAGCCTTGGCCAGTCTCCACAATCCATGGGGCATGGGCTTCGGCCATGCCGCATGCCCCAAGAAGTAAATCAGAGTAGGCATTCTTCCGTGCCGAGGGCCTGGCCCACAGTCCAATCACCAGAGTTATATCACTAGTTTTGTACTTACATTTTGACACTTGAGAAAAAATAAAACACAGGACAGATTAGGAAAACCATGCTTTGAGGTCCTTGCTCATGCTCCTTGTGAATGTTTGCTGCAATCCTATCCAGCACTTCGGGTTGTAGCCACGAGCAGAATTTCTTTTCCCATTGAAACCTATTCCGATATACTTTACCCCTAGTGGCCATGCCCACTTTAACCCCATTGCCTGTCCCTCATGGTCATGGTCCGTAGCCTTTGGCCATGACCTGGAGAATCTGGCCACTGCCCATGGCCACAGGCTATACCTCAGTTTTAAAGGTATATCACTATTTTGTTGTACCTACGTTATGACACTTTCAAAAAATAAAACTGACTCATTTACAGAACCATTGTTTCAGGTCAGTGGCCAGATTCTGGGCGGCATGGCTTCTATACTGGATTAAAACAACCTGATTACAATTATGTGAGTGTACGTGTGATAGTATGTGTGTTTGAAGTATGTTGGATTAAGGGAATGCTTAAAATAATTTGATACCTGTTGGTGTATTCTAACTATATTGACTTTTAAAGTATTATTGTAGTATTATGGATGTAGTTAGAATCATGTTGGTGTATTCTAACTGTTAATTGTGCTACAGTTTAGTGACTAAATTTGGGTTGAAGGAATATGAAGTAGGCATTTGTTTGATTTGCTGGTAGCCTATGTTTTGCAGTAATGGAGATGTTGTTACATTCAAACCAACACTTATTTTACATATGCAGTGTAGTGCCCTGAGGTGGTTGTGGCACCAGTGTGGTATATTATACCTAGTGTTGTGAATGGTTTCTTTCCAAGAGATACTTGGCCATGTGTGAAGCCTGTAAGCTTATGGTTATTTTTGGTACCATTTGCATTGTACCTTAGAAGCATTAGTATGACATATTGACTGTGAGTTTGTTTGTATGGTGGAACGATTGTCTGAATTCCAAAAAGGGCACAGTATGCCATGACTTGGATTCTACAGAAGCTGGTGAAATGCAATAGATTCAGAATTTGGTATGGATATAATATACAAATCATTCATTAGGGATGTGCTCTTGTGAAACATGGTCACAGAGAGTGCATGTATGGTTCCACGTGTATAGGAATGTTTTTGGTTTCCAGTACTTGTAGTAAGTACATTAGGAATTGTTGTGAATCTTCCTGTGTTTTTATGGTAAATGTTACCTTTCCTGCACAGTAGTCCAATTATTGCCTTATACCTGAGACACTAAGTGTTGTCAGGATTTGTGAGCATTTGCAAACAGAACTTGTCTGAGCCGTTTAAGTAAATGTTGTGAACAATTGGAAGAGAAGATTGTTACATTAGCATGACAATTTACTCCAGTTGTGTTGCTGAATTTAAATGGACCAGAGAGTTCTGTTTGTGGATCGTTTGATGGGCCTACAGATTTTTCTGGAGAAAAGACATTTTTGTCTTTTGTTTTTTTGATGGACGTGCAGTTGACTTTATACTAAACAGTTTTGTGGTTGTAGGTTGTATTCTTTGATCCAGAAGGAGTTGTTCATTGTTTCTTTAGCGGTATTGTTGGGTGATCTGTTATAGATTCTGTTTTTATTTGTTTTCTTTTAAAAGGTTTCCTTTTTTGAGGTACAGGGTATATATTTTGATGGGGGGGGGGGTGTATAGTGCACATAGTCTGTTGTATTCAAGCAGATAAGGAATGTCAGCATTCTAGGACTATAACTAGGAATAGACCATTGAGCGTACGCAGACATGAAAGTGCTACGTAACTCATACCTTCTTTAAAGACAGTGCTGACAATGTCAATCAGTGCTTGATCTAGTGTTAGACCTTCTGATTTGTGAATAGTGACAGCATATGCAAGAGATAGAGAAAATTGTTCTCTGAATACGTACATGTCTTTGAAAATAAGGAAACTTGCTATTGTGCAGCCAATTTATTGAACTTCTTCAACTTTGTCAAAGTGGATGTTGACAAACTGATGTTGTCATGTGGATATGTTTGGAAACCAACAACTGTACCAATTGCTCCATTGACTAAACCTTGTTGTAAGTTAGTTACATTTTAGAACTTCTCAGCAGTTTAGACGCAAAGTAAATATTTTCTCCAATCCAGCTGTTTTGGAGATGCATTTTCCTATGCTATTTAGCTGTGCTTGTGCTTGTTGAAACATAGGAAGTGTCATGCCGTGCACTTCTAGTTTGTCTGTGGAGCTGATATGCAGAATGGGTTGCATTTCTTTTTTCAATATTGTCTCGTTTAATTGACTACAGCGGTTGGCATTATGGACATGCATTTCATATTTTGTTGAGTTAATTTTTTCATGACATCAGGAGCAGATGTTTTGTCTATTTAGCTCATGGATTAGTCTACTATTTAAGATGGATTTCGTATCTTTGGAAAGCAGACCAGTTCTGATGCTTTTCAAAACATTAGAATAGGTGAAGTCTGCAAACTGACACATATTTTGAGTTAGTTCTCTGTAGCAAAAAGGTTGCCAGATATTTACGTTTCTAATGCTGGCAAGCGTGTTGTGGTTTTGTTTGTGTCCACATGTTTTGAAAATAGGTTGACCTTTTACTGGTGTTAACTGTAGGAGGTCTCCGAAAACAAGAACATGTTTTCCTCCAAACAGTTCTTCGAAGTTGGTTTGTAACGCTCACCTGATTCCCACGGAGGCACTGATCCCGGCTGGGCTGCTATCGTTTCTTCAATTGAGAAGCGTAGAGCTCGGACGACTCTGAGGACTGGGCTTCCTCTTATCGAATGTCTGACTTGCAGGGTAAGTTTTCTGCAGGTGGAAGAAAAAGGGTTAATCACCGTTTGATGGGATTCCTTCTCCCACCAATCGCCAGTTTCTCCCACAGCCTAGCTTTCTACTTGTCTCGGCGAGCTCTCACCTTAGGCGTATAAATGCTGAGCTCTCCATCCTGCGTCTGGTGCAGGGGTGCGTGGATTCCAGTTACGTCACTGGATGAGTTCAGTGTTGAGGCTCAAGTCTTTTGCGGCCTTAGTTGTGGCACTGGTGCTGGGATGCCGAAGAGCGATGCCGCCGTTACTGCACGAGCGGATGCCTGTAAGTATACTGTAGTCTTTAGGCTTTAAAAGATGGGCACCTCAATAATGTCCCTTTTCCTTTGTTTCAGGCCTCGGGATGCTGTCGGCGTAGTTTTCCGTTGCCGCTGCACGTGCCGGTGCACGGAAGTATAATGATCGTTGGCCGCTTTTAATGGCACCTCTAATAATGTCCTTTTTCTAGTTTTCAGGTGCCGGGATGCTGCGGGCTTTATATCCGTTGCCACTGCACGTGCCGATGCACGGAAGTATAATGATCGTTGGCCGCTTTTAATGGCACCTCTAATAATGTCCTTTTTCTAGTTTTCAGGTGCCGGGATGCTGCGGTTGATGCGGCCGCTTCTGCGCGTGCAAAAACTGGTAAGTTAAGATGAATGGGACTGCCTTCACCCGAACCCCTTTTTAATTATGTCCTTTGCCTATCAGGTGCAGAGAAGCTGCCGAAGAGAAGGCCGCGGTTAGCTCCGTTGCAATCACGGATGGATCAGGTAAGCGGGCGCGGCTGCGAGCGAGTTGCACTTTTCTAACCTTATGTTTATTCTTTGCAGGTTTTGCCGGTGACTGGATTCCGGGATCTGGTAAGTATTGTTCTGTGTCTTTCTTCATCCACAGGTTGCTGCGCGGAAGCTGAAGATGACTCTGGACCTGGAATGCAGGAGCCGACTCGGTGGGCGTCCTGCTGCTGCTGCAGAATAACGCGAAGCACGTGTTTTCCATCGGGCGCAGTTTAAATAGCAGAGAAGTGCTTCCAGTGTGTGTTCTTCCACCGGTTCCACCCAGGTAAGAAAAGAGTTCCTGAATGGAGGGAATAGTTCCTCCCAGCCCTGATGGCTGGGGTCTTCAACCAGACTGGATTGTTCTGGATAAATATGCAGCATGGTCTGCCTCAGGTAAGTCCACCCAAGCATTATTACACTGTTTATCTATATGAGCCCGGGGCCTATGGCGCAGGGACTGAAGCCCTTCATGAGCCTGGCGCCAAAGGTGCCAGGACACGGTCCAAAGGGCCCCTGTAGGGGTCTGCTGGGTCCGGAGTAGTGGAAGACGGGTCTGCTTCCGAGGGCGCTGGGCCAGTCCTGGCCCCTCGGGATTAGCGCCCATGACAGTTTTTTAGGACTTCTTGCATTCTGAGATGAATTACAAGCCAACATGAGGTTGAAAAGCATGCTTACTTCATCTATCGGGAGCACTTCCATTTGTTTCAGAATTCTGCGTACTTCAGTAGCGGCTTCTGCTTATCATTTCTAGTATTCTAATTTGTGTGGTGTTCTACGGGGAGGAGCAGTATTCGGTGTAAAGTTAAACCTCCTATGTTGTAGGCCGCTAAACCTGTAGGGGCTGATACTGCAGCCAAAAGGTTGTTGAAGTTTTGTAGAAATGTGCTGATTATTTTAATTAAGAATGTTTTACCAGAACCAGTTTCACCACTCACATACATGAACAGAGGTTTATAATTTTTACAGCTACAGGTTTTAGTTTGACGTTTAATTTCTTGAATGACTTCTATATGTCTTTTAGGCTTCTTCTCAATGTTCCTCGTAGTAACTCTAATAAGGCACAGCATGGGGCCTTTGTCTTAGCGGCTTCCATGGCTTGGAATACCCTTCCGCCTATATTAAGAACCATAACCTCCACAGAACCTTTTAAGAAGCAAATGAAGACTCTGCTTTTCTCTTAAGAATCCTCCCTCTTATCTGTACCCATTTGCTTATGCTCAGAAGCCATCTGATCCATTCCATCTTTTTTGCGATGCTTGTTTTTTGTCTTAGTCCGCGCGCGTCAGCCCCCGGGTACCTGGTGCACATTATAAATAGTAAACACATATGAAATGGTGAGTTGTTAATCATTTAGCTGTGATTCGAGCACTGCCAAGTCTTCCTCAGAATGTTTATATTGATAAATGGTATTTTCTCTCTCTGTCATGGCTATTTCTGCTTCATTTAGAATGAGTGGTTCTCCGAGTGCTTCTTGACTCCCTGTAAGGGAAGGTTGGCGGCCCTCAGTAGCATCTTCATCTAGTTGAGCTTCAATTTCTTACTTGTTGGCGTTCATTGTCCAACATTTCTCTGTATTGTTTGAAATTATCATTTGTTATACTGCTTTCATTTGCTTTGAATGCAGCTTCAAATGAGTCATAGCCACCTAATAATTCTTCTTTTCTCCAAGGTTTAACAAGTTGGAGTAGCGCCATGTAATACAGTTCTCTATGTTGTGGAGATTTAAATGATAACTTTATATAATTATTGGACTGTGTTTAGTGAGTTTCATTAGGCTTCCTTCACAAGTTGAGACTAAATATTTTTGCCAGTTGTCACATGTGGTGTGACATTGTTTTTGTAGGTGTAGTTTTGTCATACAGATTCATGTTTTCCAAAGCAGTACATCTGTTTGGGTACTATGCGTCAATTACATTATTTATTTAAATGTCCTGGCTGTTAGGATAATTTGTGGCTATGGTTTTTATCACTTCGAAGGATTTTAGTACTCTTTTTGGGGATGAAGCTGGACCAAGGTTCAGCCAGACAAAGTGTTCAGATTTGCCATATAAGTCCTGCAGCTTCGTAGCACCCACATTCTCTAAAGGAGAGCATTTTTATACTGAAGCTGTACAATTTCTGTGATAGTGTTTTGTCAGATGATATGGCATTCCAGAGGTCTTTTAGCTCTGTTTTCTCAGCTTTGGTGAGATATGCTGTGACATAGTTTGCAACTGCAGTGGAATTTTTGCAATGTATTGCAAGTTTGTTTGCATTCCTCAACGGGGCAATGATTGCATTGTAATCATTGATGTACTTGGATGCTTTGTTGCTTTTAATGTTGCATGTGTTTTTAGGGGATTTGCCTTTTACGCTGTCTCTAAGAGAAGATATCACGCTATTTACTTTTTTGCAAACAGGTCTAAGGAAGCCAAAGGAACATTTGGTATAGTATTTACCTTTTTTATATATACGTCAACAGTATTTGCCACACTCATGTTTTTTAAGCTTACTATTTGTGTATGAAGGTCACTATCTGTGGTTTCTGAAGGGATGTTGGAGGTAATGTATTTTTTGATAAACTGTAAAACAGTGGTGTCACTATCATGGGCACATTTAGGAGCATTTTCTACCCACAAAAGCATGCAGATGTCTGGTGCTCCTCTGGATTGATAACCTTTTCTCCAAAAGAAGTGTTGCACTTCTCTGAGCAGAGGGGTAGTTTTATTGCAGATGAAGTGCAGCATGGCAGTGAAGCGATGGTAAAAGTATCAGGACACATTGACAGGGTCAAGAGAACGGAGTTCCCCCAGCGTTTCTATATCTATTCCGTCTTTATTTTGTTTTGCAGTGAGGAAGACATTGTTCAAGTCATCCCATGCATACTCTGCACAACTTAAGGTAACCAACGGTGTGGGTGGGCCTAGGATCCTTACCATACAACGTACATCAGCATGACGTCGGAACCAGTATTAGATGTGTGATACTTGACTGCAAAACCTCCTCTTTGTCTTTTATCTTTTGAACCAGATGGGTAGCGGACATGTTTAAAAAGTTAGAGCGTGTTTTTAATGTATGTGCAACTCTATAACATAGAGTTGCTAGCTCACTTTCGAAGAGGAGGTGGAAAATGTATTCGACATTTTGTCTGAATCTGGGGTCTTATACATTCTTAGAGCGATATTCTGGTGGTATTATTTGAGGCAGAGTTTTTTTTTTTTTACTGATTGATGGTCTTTGCCTGTAGTCATTTAGCAAGTGTTATTTGTTCCCTAGAGGGATAATATGAGAAAGAGTTTGCCTCGGCGAGGATATCCTTAGGAGGAACAATGCCAACGGTGTGCACCTTGTCAAAGATTTGTGAGGGTGTCACATTCACCGGCATATTTCCAGGATCAATCAGCCATGATGTTGATGAAGGTTGCTGGGTTGCCATGGAATTTTGCATGGTTGTTAACTGGTGCAATTGAATGATAGCAATCCCTTGTTTCTTTAAGTCCTGGTCGATTGTTCCACATAGTTTCAGAAGAATCTTCTTGGCAAATTGCAGTACACTGTTGGTCTGCACAGTGCAAGAGGTGTTGTGAGTACTGTAGATGTCTGAAACATCTGATACAGAATGATCTCTTCCCGTCTCAAATAGCAATTTGGGACTGGCGGACAATCTCTGAAGGTTTGACAGGCTAGGGGGAGTGATAACAAAGGGAATAGCAGTACTCCTACCCTCTGCCTGATATATATCGGAAACTTCACGTACTTCCCTACCCTGCCCCCCTACAGAAGGTGCCAGTGGGGGCCTCCTGACTAGTTTCCAAAGTAATAGGAGCAGAAGAGGAGCTGCCCTGCAGGGCATAGCACAGTTTTAAAAGGGAATCATTGTCGACATCATAAAAAGAGCTGCTCATGTAACCCTTTGACGGGCTCAAAACCTGCCTCAAGACCTCTGCCACTAGTGTCAATGTAACTGGCTGAGCGATTGGTTTAGGTACAAAGAAAGCTTCCAGAGTACCTCTGTGACTATCCTACCCCCCTCTAAACCTCCCGATAGCCACAGCCCTCACCTTCTCATTTTTGCTGACGGGTCCGGTCACTGTGCCAGGTTTATCTGAACGGAGAGCATATGGTTTTTTGTTCCTCATGGATAGGGTTTTTGAGGAAGAGTGGGCTTTGCCTGCCATTCTGATTGAGTATCCTGGCATTTGCCAGTTGAAACTCCGAACAGTGTAGTAGCAGGGATGGCACTTTAGAATAGCTTCAGGTCGTAGCGTACGACACAGTAATACAGACAACCAGAGCCAACTCTGGGCCAATGAGTCAGGAGTGGGGATATGTGCTAATGGTGAAGTACTTTTAGTAACCCAGGTTGTTATTTATGAAGGTAGGAGGAGTTGTTGGGGGGGGGTGGGGGACAGTTAATAAAATTTCTGTGCGTTTAAAAATGTTTCTTTTTAGGAGCATTTTCATGAAAGTTAAAAAATGTGTATATGCTCTTTATAGAAGCTCTGTGTGTAACTTTTTGTAAGAGAGAACAGTTGAAGGAAAAGATTACTAGTACACTTTTAAATGGCACTTGGTGTGTGGAGGTTTCATATGTTAGAAGTATATGCATAATTGCCAACATGATGCATTCATATCTGTAGGTGTTTATGTAACCCGAGATTTTTTTGTTTGCGCTCTGGGACTTATAGTTCCACTTTTCCCATTATAAAAGTTGGAGTACAAGTCCATGATTGTAGAGAAAAAATGAGGACTGCATAAGCAGCTAAAGATTGGAATGGGTTATGTTGGCAAGTATACGTCTACTGTCAATATATTAAACTGGCACACACGGAGTGCCAAATAAAAAAAATTGAAAATGGTCTACAAATCTGTTATCTGCTTGTACTTTATTTTATGAAAACGTGATACAGTGCTGCTATAAATGCACACATGATTTTTTTTTTACTTTCATCAAAATGCTTATAAAAAAGATTTTTTTTGAAATGCAAAGCATTTTATGGTTGACATACATGTCAAACTTTCGAGTCCACTCCTGATTTTCTCTTTGCATACTGGGACTTGTAGTTTGAGTTTTGTAATGGAAAAGTGGAATTGGAAGTGACAGAATGCAAAGAAAAAAATGAAGACTTAATAAGCACCTATAGATTGGAATGGGTGATGTTTGGATGTATGCATGTACTGCCAACATATTACAAACTGGCACACACTAAGTGCCTCTTAAAAATGGTCTACGAATCTGTTATCTGCTTTTCCTTTGTTTTATGAAAAAAGTGACAGTGCTGCTATACATGCACACATGCATTTTTTTAACCTTCATCAAAATTCTTTTAAAAAAAACATTTTGAAACGCATTCTAATTGTTTGCTGCTTCATGCGAGGTGATGAATGCTGCAATGAATGGCACGTGCTAGAGTGGTTAAAAAGAGTACATGCTTATTTAGAAGCTTATTACAGGGTAAGTAGCAGGAACTAATATATATGAAAATATTTTTTAAAATATAAGCATACCTGTACTGTCTTGTTAGATGCAAATCTTGTTGAATCTGAAAATAGAACATCTTGGGCAATTTCACAGTAGTTTTTGATGAAGATGCCTTTGATTAACAAGAGATATGTATTCTCAGAGTTTAAGTCTATATCTGAAGTGTTGAACTGAGATGGCAGGGTTAGCTGTAGAGTATTTGGATGCGAATGGTGGATGGATGTGCGACTCTTTGAAAGCAGCCGATGAGAGAGTGTTGATAACATAAAAGTGGAAAGGGTAGAAGGGCTGTTCCTGTGTTATGAGGTCCATGGACACCACAGTAGTCCACAGACGCCATGTGCCACATCCGATCTTTTGGAGATGCCTGGAATGGAAAGGGGACTGCGGGGGATCAGCTAATTAGGTTTGCTGGGTGTGGTGTACAGGAAGAGAGGGGTAGCAGGAGTTTTGTTTGCAGGAGTTGTGAGAGCAATGAATATGGCTATGTTTTTGAGAAGGCAGAGTGTGTGGATTTTGGGGGACTCAATTCAATCAGTGAAGGTGTATGCTGAAAATCACGGCATCTTTGGAAGTATTGGATTGTGGATTGGCAGAAGTGGAAGTTTTGTGGCATGTAGTTTGTGGCTTAAACTGGGCAAGCTTGTTTTCATTCTGTGAGAGTATGGCTCACTTTAAATGTCCACACATTGTAATTGTGCATTGTGGGGGGACAGTTTGGGGTATGTGACTCCAGTGTATTTGCAGGTTGCCATGAAGGATTTCTTTAAAAGCTTAATGGAACTGTTTCCTGCCGCCAAGATCATTTTTCCTGAAATAAATCTGAGGCAAACATGGAGATGTCCAACAAACTTGTTCTGTCCACAAATGGGAGAATCAAGGCAGCTTGTCGAGAAATCTCTGCTGTTTTATATGCTGCAGGAATTTAATCTTTTGCGAGTGACAATATAAGGTCTGATGGAGTTCATTTCACAGATGTCGGAGATGGAATTTTTCTTTACAATGTTAGAAATGCATTGAAAATGTTCCTGTAAGAAAATTGTAAGGGAAGATTTATAGTGTACAGTACTACTGTAAATCAATAAAAACAAAGGAAAAAAAGTTATTTGGTAACAAACCCAAAAATATTCTTTTCAGAGCCACCACTAAAGAATAAATAACCGAAATTCACTTCACACTACCACTTACCCCCATGATTTGCCACGACATCTGCAGACACTGCGTGCCACATCCAGGTCTTATGAGGGTCATTGGCATGGAAATAGGACTGCAGAGACCACGGACAATTGTGCCATCTGTGGACATCGGGGGATCAGCCAATCAGGTTTCCTGGGTGTGGTGTACAGGAAGAGAGGGTAGCTGGAGTTTTGTTAGCAGGAGTTGAGAGCACTGACAATGCTTTGTCTTTGAGAAGGAAGAGTGTATACATTTTAGGGGACTCTTGGGTCCATTGGTTGAAGGTCTATGCTGAGCAGTGTGGATTGGTGGGAAATCTTGCATTCTATGAATTTGAAGTGTCGCAATATGGAGGGATGAAGTGGGTAGACTTGCTTACATTTTGTGCAAGTATGGTTCAATTGAAAAATCCAGACATTATTCTTCATTGTGACGGGAACAGTTTGGGTTATGTGACTGGAATTTCATTGCAGTTTGCAAAGAAGGAGACATTGGTAAATTTGAACGAAATGTTCCCAAATTCGAAAATAATTTTTTCTTGCACTGTCCAGAGACAGATGTGGATGCATTCGTTTATTTGGTCCGCAAAGGGAAAAAGCAAGGCGTTGCATCAATAAAGCTTTGTGTGCTTTTTCGTAGCGAGAACATTACATTTGATTTTGCCAACATTTTCCAGAGAGATGGAGTCCATCTAACTGATGTGGGTAATCATATTTTTCTGGAAAACATTAAAAATGCTGTGAAGCAGTTTTTGTGAAAGTTTGAAGAAATAATTAAGTTCAGTAAAATGTTTCTTAGTTCAATTTATAAAACCAAAAACACAAAAAAGGTTATTTTAAGAGCCACCATTTTTTTAATGCAAAACAATTAAAATCATTTTCATGCCCCCACCCCATGCCGGATTTTCCGATGTCCGCGGACTACCACACTGTCTGGACTATGAAGGCTACACAGGGGCCTGTGACCTTTTTTCTCAGTTCTATTTTCAAGTGTGAAAGGAACTTTTTTTGTTGTGTTTTCTTGGTTTAGTAATGTTTTGGCTTTTATTTGCAGCAGAGGCATGCAAATAGGGAAGGGGTACAAACCACAGGGGCGAAGGGGCAGGTAGAGAGAGGAAGATGTTGGATGGGCCTTAATCAGGGAGGTGGCATTGTTTCTCCTGCTCCTTGACCGCAGCCTTGAAAGCACTCTGAATCTGCTCCCACCCACATATCGGGATTCACAATAAAAACATAACACTTTGACCCTCGAAAGGTAATGGTCGACAGCATTCTTTATGGCCTGCGAGGCGGCCATTGGGATCCTCTTCCCCAAAGGAGTATGCCTTGTGGTGACGGGAGCAGTTGAAGAAGATGGGGTAGAGGGCATCAACCTACTTTTCCCTGAGAAAGGTACCACCTTCCTCAGTGCCCTTGGGTGGTTGGACTTGGTGTGGCGCCGCATGGAGGTGGTCACGTTGGAGTACAAGCCTGGTTTTCTGTGACTGAGTGCAACTTTGCACTCAGTGCATCAAACCTTGGCTGCCCAAGCCTTTGGTGTACACCCCCTTTGGTGGTGAAAAATAGCCACACCCAGGGCTTCCTCTACCTCATATTCATCATCTTCTTGATGTTCGTCTTCTGTATCACCACCCCTGTTCCCCTCTCCAGGCCCTCCAATGGTTTGGTGGTGGTGGGGGTGATTGGGGGGGCAGAAGTGGCCATAGAAGATGCCATAATGGTCTCCACAAAACAGATCTGCAAAGCAGGAACTCAGGAACTGCAAGCAGGTGCTCTCTCCTGGTAAGCCAGATTGAAAATGAGGAAAGGTAATGGGTGAGTCCATTCAGAGGATCTCTCTGTGGACTGGGCGATGGTACGCGGACTACCGAGGCGAAAAATAGGCTTTGGAAAGTTGTACAAAGTTGCCAGATCAGCTTGCAATGGGTCTAGGAACTCTAGAAGGGTAAAGTTTCAGCTTGAACACCCTAGATTGGCATAAAAAGCAGTTTTAAACTGTCCGCTGTCATGAACACTGTTCGGGGACCCCCATCACGCTGCACGGGTGAGGTCACATGATGATTTCCACTGTTATGACAGCCATTCACAGACACCCATCGGGCGGGATTCGCAGGGCACATGCGCTGGGTGCCAGTAGAACAGGCGCGATGTCTGCTGACTAATTAAAAGTGCGTCATGCAAAACCAGACATGTCCGGACACTGTGCCTTTCTGGGGGCACCTCCATTTTGTGTGCGCACAGTCGTAGTGCCCGCATACTCAAACGTGGTCTTTAAACAAAAAAAAGGGTTGACTTAGCAGTATACACAAATGGCAGTATACACACATTTACAGTGTGAAACATTTATTTAAGAAAGAGATGGGGTATCAGTATGGGAAACATAAATGGGAGTATTAGGAATGTTTGTACAATATTCATGAGGGGAGGAAGGGAGTGAGGTTTCATCAAAATGTCATTTAAATTTGGGAAATTCGATGGGGATGATTTCTGGGGACAAGGGGGAAGATGCAAGAAGGACAGTGATAGGGAACATTTTTAATTACCTGATTTTTGACATATTGTAAAAGTTCCTTAAAACCATTACTTAGTTGATCCCATTTTTTTAGAGAAGTTCATGATTTTATTATGTGCAGTTGGGGATTGGGCTTCTCTTTGTGATTCTTGGAATTGTGTATAATTCAATTGGGGCATGGTTTCTTCATGAAAACTATGTACTGTAAGAAAAACTTAAATTATTATTTTGGTAAGGTGTGTACAAATTACATTATTTGTTTACATTAAAATATGGATTGTGTACCATTAGAGATATTATGGTCACTAATTTCTTCTTTTGGGAAGTTCTCCTCTAAGCACGGAAGTGTTTGCCATTTCTGTGAAAAAAAGTGCTTCTGCATTATAACAAATGTTTATATAATGAATGCTAGTAATAGAGAAATAAATACATTGTGCTTACTTTTTCGTGAGAATTTTTTTTCCAATAAGAACCTGATGTTTCTTAATCTATGCAGAGTTCTACGGAGGGGATTATATGAAGTGTACAGTTATGGGGTCTGATCAGTGCATTCCATTATAATGTGTGCTCGAAGAAATAATGAGTATTTTTTTTAAGTAATTGTAAAAAAAAAGGAATATTTGCGTGTCATAAACATTAGTAATGATGTTATGTACATCTGTTTGTTGGTTGCTGGGTACAACATCTTTGGGTGTCTCCTATGATTCTGTGCTTTGTTAATGCCGTCCGACGTCCGCGGACTAGCGCACTGTCAGTGGAATCCATATCTGCCACATTGGGGGTGAGTATAATATAAGGAACTTGTAGCAGATTAAGGGTGCACTAGTAAAAACCTATAAAAATCACTGAAAAAACGTTGTTAAAGGGACGTTATGGTTAAGGTGCACTCATAAAAACCTATGAAATTAAATAAATACAAATCTATTTCACCACTCAAAGGGTTTAGAGTTGGTGGTGACCAAGTGGCAATGTGAATGTGCAGTAGCTGTTATGTGGCCCTTTTGTATGTGCACTTGCAATGGAGTTTAAGCACTTTGCTTGCAGCCATTAACAGTGTTACTGCCTCGAATTCCAGTCTTCCTTTTAATATTATTTTTACTCCATGAAATCAACGCACCAACTAAATGCAGAATAATTGGGACTGTATTATTTAGTTAATCTGAAGATTTACATTTACTTGCTTTTCCTGTAGGTATCAGCTTTGTTCCGCTGCAAACACAGTGCTCAGCTTGTCCTCACCCATATCCCCAAAATCTACACTTCAGATCACCAGTGCCCTTAGGGAGTCACTCGGAAACTTTATCCCCAATTCATGCAGTCTCCTAATTAGCACAGCTCAGTCCTGATTTCTTATGGGAGTGACTTTCCAAATAGCATTTAACCTAGAATATCACATATATATCCCATTTAAATGTACACCGCCATTAATTGGCACAAGCCCATATCAGCCTAAATTACTTCTCTGTGTGATGCAAATAGAATGGAAAAGTGTGATGTCCAGTTACGAAATATATATATAAATATATCTATTTGAAATGATTACATTCAACACTCGATTCAGATACAAACTAGACTGCATATTCTTTTTAATAAAGCACCGAAACTGCAAAAAGTAAAATCTTTTTAAAGGACCGTGTGTTCGTCATCCTTTTCTTTGAATCCTAGAATGGCATCATTGAAAACCATGCAGCTCTTGTGGTTTTGTTTGCAAGGCTAATGTCTTACAGTTTACATAGAGTGTTTGTATATTGTTCCCTTCAGGCTTTATCGGCTAAGCAAATGCAAGCCCAGATAATTCAAGCCCAACGAAGTGGCGCTGCTGCTTTTCTAGCATATTGCTTGCTCTGATTAGTCTGTTATTGAAGGGAATGGCGGAGCACTGAGTGTTTGAGTTATCAATCATAATTGTATCTGTGTTAATTAACCTAAACCCATTCAGATTTGTGCTGATATAATCATGGCACTGTGGTTGTATCCTTTGTTGATTTGTTACCTGTACGCTTCTCTCATGCCGATTGGTGTCGGCCTCTGCATTTGTGTCCTGTATCCAGCCATCTGTGGCAGGATGTTGAGCAGAGAGACTTGAAGCGAAAGGACAGCATGGCACTGATTTGTCCACTTAGCCTCAGTTTCTTGTGCTTCGTGCATAGTGATGTGTTCATCAACCTGTATCTTGAGATTTCTGTGTTTACCTAATTGATGTTGAGTGGCAGGGAGTATACTGTAATAGTCGATCATATGCAACATTGCTTGTGCAAATATAGGTTTGCATGGTAACCTATGCATTTTTTTGTAAAAACGTTCTGTGCTCCATCTATCTGCTTTCCAAGTAAGGGACCTTAATGGTAAATAACATGAAATTGTCGAACAGTCAGTCCAAAAAATATGTGGGAAATCATAACAAGCAGTGTATGCAAGAACATTAACGTATGCCGAGTAGTATGATGTATGATAGCCAATGGCATATTAAGGCTTTCTGTTGCCTGAGGCCCAAATAGGTGCATGCGCCCCCCAACTTTACTGCACCTCTGTCAGACTCTGCTCCTTCACCAGATTCTGCCCCTTCGTTGTCCAAACCACACCCCTTCACTCCCATTTTGGTTCCATAACATCATAAGGACGTTTTTAAGGTTGCAGGGATTCGAAAGTTATTGCTTCCTATCTGTTAATTCAAACCTGACATCTTCTTTGTTATGTTAGTTGAAAGATATTTTCTGCCTAAGATTTGGAGAAGGCAGTGTGTTCTACAGTTGAGTGCACTAGAGGTAATTGTTACATATAATTGTCTACTTCCTGTTAAATCTGAAAATCTTTTAGAGGAAGTGATACTCACATTAGCTGTCTGCCAACTGGACACAAGTGAGCGAAGGTTGGAATGGTGAGATTTGATTTCAATGCTAATATCTGGTTTCTCTCACAGATTGCCTGCTGTCACTCTGAGAAGCACCTAGACTGGTCTTTAATAATAATACAGCATAATTACATTTCTACATCCAGTCTTGTCAAACGGTAAAGTTCACATATGAAATATATGCAAGTGGTACAGGCACATTTTAAAAAAACGTTGAATAAAAATGGTTACATCTCTGGTGTTAGCAGGGGGCAAAATGAAAACCAGGCAGGTTACCTACTGCAGTTGATGTACCTCCAATCCCTTGGACCGGATCTCCCTTGAAATAGGGCAAAATCACAAGTGAAATGTGTAAACTCTACCTGGGCTTAAACCCCTCAGTAGAGTTAAGGCAGTTGGTGAAGGTTCCTGGAATCTTTGGCTGTGCATTCTGAATGTGGAGTGATGGATAAGAGTGACCCTGAACATTTGCGTGTGGGAAGCAACAGCATTCCTCATAGCTGCACAATGCATGCCCCTTTTATAACAAATTAAGTGTTACCTTACTGTTTACATCATTGTTATGTGCAATTGTTCAAAATACCCAACACTCCAAGAGTAAAATTGAGCAATGGATCAGGCGTTCCAGCACAATATTACCTTTGTGGGTGTGATTTAGGCTATGGTTCTTACCAGGTTGCATTTAAGGTAATTCAAGATGTTCACTCTGAAGAGTTGGTTGGACTGTACAATACATAGGAACATTTTGAGATGTGTGGGTATATTTAATTTATTTGTAGGGCGCTCCAAGCCCAGAGGCATCTGTGCACTAGTGGGCAGAAAAACACAAACCTGACAGAGGGTCGCGTTACATAAGAAATATGGCGGTTGCTGGTTACAGAGGTGCGCAGACCAGCATGTAGAATTGACAGTTTTATTCCGGGTGGGCGCTAGGCCTGCTTGCTACTGCAGGCGGTCTGCGGTCGGTGGGGTTTTTGCATGAATAGGCATGTTTTCAGGCTTTTGCGGAAGGTCCACAGGGATGATTCCGACCTACGCAATAGCAGGAGAGCATTCCATTGTTTGGCTGCTACCACAGGAAAGCTGTGCCCTCCCACCCCTGCCTTTGATTGTATTGGAATGAGATTTGGTAATTTTGCTTAAGGGGTATAAAGGTACAGTGTTGGCGAGACATTTGTGAGTAAGTGACGGTGTTTTAAACACAAAGTGTTCCTGGCCCGGCAGCCATTGGGACTTCCGCCTGGCTGTCAAGATGGGCTCCCTTTTGGGAATGTTCAAGGCAGATCTTATTGCATTATTCTGTATTACTTGGCATTTTTTTGATATTTCATGTACTTGATCCTGCAAAGAGAGTGTTGCAGTAATCAATCCTGGATAGTATAAGTGCTCTGGCTAGTGTGATGCAGCTCTCAGGGGTTCAGAAGGGTCTGCAAGCATTGATAAGTTTAGTCATGTATGCTGCCACAGACAATATTGCATTCACCTGTCTTGATAATTATAGCGAGGAGTCCAGACATACCCCCTGCGGCTTTACTGATTTGGAGATTGGGATAGAGTTTCCATCTATGGTCAGATGTGCAGTCATCTTGAAGTTTGTTCAGTTGGGATTGTGATCCAACAAGGAGTAGTTCTGTTTTATTGTCGTTCATGCAAAGATATACATATAGATGTCCTGCTGTTGTTGCAAGTACTGTTTTACAGTAAAAGTCCTATCTTGTATTTAAAATATAACTAATGCAACGATTACTTATACGCATACTTTGCAGTTAGTTCTCCTGGTAATACTGAGTGTGCAGCAGAATGTCATTAAGGACACATGATAAATCCAGCAGGGATGCCATCTGCTTAGCACTGAGCAGCTTTAAAGATGGCTGAATGGATATCTTTACGGGACACCTTTACTGCTGTGAAACAGTGTGTTTCTTTGGCACACAGTTTTTGTTCTCATCCTTCTATGGCTTTGGGTGTCCTTCCACAGCTTTCTTGATGCACTTGCGCATTCAGATGTACTCTTTGCCATTTTAACTTCTCTACGATCTATTTCATGCTTGCACCTTTTGGGCGGGTACAGACCTCTGAAATGTGGGGCAGGAGAGGGAATTCAGTGCTTGCTTCTGAGCATCATTTTGGTGCCACCTGTGGGAACTCTGATCTTGGCTTAAGCATAGGCATGCGATTAATTTTGTAAAATGATGCATCATTTCTAACCTTTACTTTTCTGAAGGGCAAAATCCTAATTTTTGGAACGGTTTAAAAAATGCATGTCGTGTATTAGAATCTAAAAGTGATTGCCCAAGACAGTGTATGTGTGTATTGATTAGAAAGAACTCTAAAGATGATGTGAAGTGGCACCAATGAGGTTTTGGCTGTTATGCATATTAAATACCATTTTGGGAAGAATGACCAAAGAGCTTTATATCTGTCATATATGTCTGTGAGAGTTGTTTGAGTGAATTACTAAATACCTAAAGCATGCTGGGTTTGGTACGAGTTTTCCCCTTTTTTGGCCATCAAGTATGGCCATCAAAGACTTTAGCTGTCAAAGTGGAATGACTGCATACAACTCAAAATTACTCGCAGTGTTGTGGATCAGCTAGACTTTAAGAAACACAATTGGCTTTATATTTCTAAAAATGACAACCTGTAAATTGAATGTTTACAGCAATAAAATGCTGCTTCTCTGGCAATCTGCTGCCCTAGGCCTGGACCTAGTCGGCCTTGTAAATACATCTATGATGATAGCGTAACCCTAACTAGCAAGCAGCAGAGTGCTTATTTGAGCGCTGGAATACAAGGAGGAGAATGACTAGGAGAGCCAGGGAAGGGGACAAGAGGTGGAAGGGGTGGCATCAGGGTTTCAATCCTTGATGTTCCATCACAGCAAGGTCTTCAGTTAATTTCTGAAGAGCAGGAGTGGTGGGGCCAATCCGATATGTATCTGTATATTATTCCGCAGCGCAGTTGCCTAGCAGAAAATGACAGTTTTCTGTCTTTCCTTCTTAAATCTTGTAGGTTCCATTGGGGCTAAGTAGTGGCTTATGGGGCTGCACTAGCCTTCTGAGATGGTGAGGTGACTTATTCAGCCATCTGGGATACACATTGTTATGATTGTCTTATTTGTAGTGAAGGTCCTTTTGAAAGGCTAACTAATGTAGCTCTCTGCGGGTTTCATTTTTGTTGTCCTGTTCTGGGATGTGAAGTGCTATGGTGTACTAGACCTGTTAAGGGGTCGACCAAGAGCCACTGCCCATTCCCCTTATGATGGACAGATGAACATGTCATTCAGAGCGCTTGTCCCTCCCCCAGTCCAATACTGTAAAGATGAGAGGCATTAACCACTGAGACAACTGTATCATCCATGCTTCAAGCAGATGAACCACAGATGACAAAAATAAGCAAACTCACTTGTTACTGACACACACACACACACACACACACACACACACACACACACACACACACACACACACACACACACACACACACACACACACACACACACACACACACACACACACACACACACACACACACACACACACACACACACACACACACACACACACACACACACACACACACACACACACACACACACACACACACACACACACACACACACACACACACACACACACACACACACACACACACACACACACACACACACACACACACACACACACACACACACACACACACACACACACACACACACACACACACACACACCTAGACATGAAGCAAGTTGCACTCACCATGAAGAAACCCAAATAAGTAGGTCTGAAATGAATTTACCCATGAAGAACACACATAAGCAATGCATTAGCTGAATGCAAAACTAACGGCACAAGGGTATAGCTCACTAACATAGAGATGCAACTATGATTAGCGGCCATGTTGTCTAGGATGGAGGCAGCAGTCAGCCTTTTTGATGCATAAAATACCTTAAAAAAGACTCTCAGAAAAGCACATGTTGAAATAATTAATTAATTAATTCATAGACCTGTGCAATGCCCAGAAGTGAAAAGAAGGCCTCTGAGCGCCAAGGTTGAAATACAAGAGAAGAATGTTCTCATGAGGGGGTTTGCCCAGAAGAAGCAAGGTGCACTGCCTAAAATAAAATCTTAATGGTAGGAAATACGATTTCAGCAGTGTCTCAGAGTTTTTTATAAATAAAAGTTGGCACTAAGTAAGGCAATAGATACAAACGGACAGGGGCCAAGAGGAAAGGGAGAAACGGCAAAGTGTCCTTGACAGTCTGTCTGGAACTCGTGTAGGCAAACAAACAGAAAGCTTTCTGATGATCAGCATATGATGAGGTCACTGGAGGGGTGATATGTGGATTAGTGCCAGAAAGTATATTATCCAATGAAATTACAGTAATGTATAGACATTATGGATGTTTGCACCAATGCATTTGTTTTTTTCATCCCAAGATGTAATTAATGCATTGTTTTACACTTTTTCAGTCTGTTCAAAACAGAGGGCCGTTTCCGAATTACTCTCACCAACTGAACTGGAGAAGAAATACATATTTTTCTTTCCTGCACAGTGGTGTATTTACTTTGGAGAGTGCTTAGGATATTGGCACTATTTGAACATATGGCAAGCCAAATGCCAGGAGTGCTCCATCTTTGAGATTGCTGTGCTCATAGGAATCTGGAATTTTCTCGGATCCATAGGCACTGAGGGGCACAGGAGCCCTGCACAGTCAGATCAGTCTGGCCCTATTTATCAAAGACAGTGTGCAGCCATTCCATGCACCAGAGTGAAATGCAGGAATTTGACACGGGAGAAGCCAGCTCCATAAATTACAGTAAGCATACATTGTGCGGGAGGCAGAACTACTTTATATATGGATGTAAATATAACTGTGACCTGGCAAAGGGGAGGGGGAATTCTTTCTTTTATTTGTTGATTTGTGGTTTGCCTGGAAGAAAGGGTGCAGAAGGTGAGGTGTGAACTCAGTGAGGATTTAAATGTATGGATTTTTTTGTTATACTGAAACAACGGACGCAGAGGGCCACATTTCAAACTAACAGTCGGGGGTAAAGATTAAGAGATTGATGCCTTGTCCAAGAAGGGGCAGGAAGACAGCTGTGAGTTTGGGGTTTGTTGTGATATTTTGGAGGTGCGCCTATATTTTTAATGATTACTGGCGCAAGTTGGAGGAAGCGAGGTGGTTCATTTGTGAGCAAAAGCGGATTTTGCATTTATTTAAGTGTTTTGTGGAGGATGTGAAGCTGTGGTTGGGACCAAAATGTAGTCTGGAGTGTGGACAGAGTTTGTGGTGCTAGCCTAGAAGATGGTTTTTAATAAAGTAATGTACAAGTGGTGGAGAATGTAGGGGCAATGGGGGGAGAAAAAATTAATGAGGGGTGAACAAAGGAGTCAGGTTTTTATTATACTAGGGTCCGGTAAGCATCAGCAGTCGAGAGTGTGATGTGCCACCATGGGAGACACTCCTCAGGTCGAAACAATTGTTTGTGTACCTGGGTAAGATTTTGGTTGGGGAGGTGCATGAAAATAAACAGGGGATTGGTGGGGTTAATTAAATACTCCCCTCTCTCTACTCTTTCTCCAATCGCACTACAACATCCTCCTATCCTATCCTATCCCTATTATAAAACTCACAATTCAAAACTCCCATTACTCCATCTCTCTTCCACGTCCTTGCAACAAACAAAGCCGATAAGCTAACCATACCTCCTCTAACGCCTATCCACCTTGCCCCTCTTAATTTCTATGATCTTCCTTACCTCATCAGATGAAGATTGCACTTTGGAATGCTCAGTTTGTATGCCACAAAATGTCCTTTCTCACTAACTGCTTTCACTGCAGCTCTCCTCCCCTAGAACTTCTTGCTATCACTGAAACCGGGATTTCTCCATCTGACACTGCCGGTCCTACACAACTCCAAATTATCCTCCATTAATTATCCTCGATGGACTGGCAGAGGTGCAGGGTCAGACACCTACACTCTTCCTGCCTCAATGCCTCACAAATCTCCAAAGCTACGTCCTCTTCTACCTCTTTTGAATTTACCATCTCCACTATTGCTCTGCCTTACTCGGTTCACATAAACATCCATCACCCTCCTGGCCCCACTGGACCATGCTTTAATAATATTGGGCAACTTCTTAATTCTCTTTCCACTAAACTTCACCTCATTCTCTTAAGCGACATTAACCAACCAATACCCAGATATCAGAACTTCAGTATTTTTTTGTGACCACCCTCTACACTCTATCCATAACCTACTTGCCCATACAGGGAGTAAATCTTTGGATCTCGTATTCACTGCCAGCTTTCTCTCAGCCACTAATACTACTGTCACACCATACATATCTCATCACTCTATTGTTTTCCCCACCATCTCCTTTCCACCCCCCTATTTTCACCTCATGCTTCTCATATTACTAAAAGGAAATTTTAACCTTCTGCCCTTTCTCTCCAACTACAGTTCTCACTCTCCTCTTTGACACCGGATGCCTCATCCACCAACACTGATTTCTCCAGATTTCGATCCCCGCCATATGACTCATTCTCCTCCCACTTCCCATTGCTTAATTTCACCCCTCAGCATCCTCTGCCATTAGCCACCCTATTCAAATGCTCTTTGCACAGACATGCATTGGGTGCTGTGCAAATTGAGGTGAATGCACTTGCATGAGGACCTGCAACTCTACCTCTCTGCCCTGAACCTTCTCAAGTCCACTTTTGATGGAGTTAAAAGGGAATTCTACCTAACCTTCATTGACTCACTCCAACCATCCTCACTGGCTACAGGACACCCTAAACTCACTCCTCTTAAGTCTATGCCTATCAACTCCACTCACAGCTAATGAACTAGCTGAATATTTTGTTGCAAGAAGTTCCAAAATTAGAGTCTCTTGTGACATTTCTCACACTCCCTCCTCTTACATTTAACATTCTGCCTACTCTACTATCAGCCTTTACCTCTATCTCCCACTTGAGTCACATTTATACCAAGGTCTAACCCCTCTTGTGCCCTATCAGATCTACTTCTTCTTTAGCTAGTCGAGTCTATTGCCCTCCATATGGCCTCTCACCTGGCTGAACCCTTCAACCTGTCCTCTGCTTGCTTTCCCTCTGTTTTCAAAACAGCCACAGTCGTCCCTCTCCCAAAAAAACAAGGGGCTGACCCAAACCTTCTAGCTAATGTTCACCCTGTGTCTCTCCTTCCGTACTATTGTAAATTTCTCTAAAGGGTTGTGTTCAACTGTCTTACCAGTTGGACATCCACAACCTTCGAGGCCCCCGTACAAGCAGGTTTCTGCTCCCATCATCCCACGGAAACAACTCTCATGAATGTGTCCAACTTCATTGCCTCTCCTAAGTAATCCAACCTATCCTCTAGCCTAATTCTCCTTGACCTGTCTGCTGCCTTTAACACTGTGGGGCACTCTGATCTCTGTAATTCTTTTTCTTCTTGGGATTTGTGATAGAGCCCTTGCCTGGATTGAATCCTACCTTTCACCTTGCCAATTTGGTGTCTCTTGGAGCAACCAACAAAACCTCTCAACTCACTCCTCTAACTGTTGGTGTTCCACAAGGCTCTGTATTGGGTCTACTCCTCTTTACAGTGTACACTTCTGCTGTTGGGGCACTAATCTCCTCCTTACGATTCTTATCTTTGTGGAGGACATCTAAATCCTCTTCTTTTCCTGATCCCTCCTCTGATCCCTCTATCAAAATATCTAACTGTCTCTCTGCCATTAAATATTGGATGGCTTCATACTCTGTTAAACTCTACCAAAACAGAGGTGCTCTTCTTCCCTGCCAAAAGTGCTCTCTCCTCTCTTCCTCTGCTTATCCTGCTCCAACTCAGAGGCTGGCCTACCTTCTTCTGCTAGCTAACCTTTTTCCTCCCTCACCTCTAACCTGCCTCTGCGCCTCACTTCTTCCTCCACTCTAGCACTTCTCCCATCATGGTCATATACCAAACACAGGTGGCCGTACTGCCTACCTGCACTTAATAATGTCCAATGTTCATTGTCTTTAATCTATGTATGTCTACTTCTGTATTGTTCCTATTGACTGTTCCATTTACTCCCCTCCAGAACCTGGTCAGAATGTCCCTCGAACTCACCCCATTGTAAAACGCTCAAAGATTCCCGTCAAATCTTATTTCTTATCTATTGTAAGCGCATTTGTGATTTTGTGATCATAAGAGAATTGTTTCTCCTGTGTGTATATATAATATAATATAATATAATATGACATTAATGTTCTCTATATCCTTCTATATGTATTTACTGTGTCATAGGAATGCATTGTTTGCACAGAAGCACCACGCACTTTATATTGTCCCAACGCTACTTACTTAGCGAAGAAATTGATCTCGCTTCTAGGCACTACACAATAATGGTAAAAAGCATAAGCAGTTGCTTGCTGGCTCTGCTAAATATTTTTGACAGATTTATTCTGCTACCCCTGCCTTCATGCATTTTACGTGATAGACAACATTATATCATTCAGATAAAAACACATGGGACCATCATATGGCAAAGGAGTTACTAGCAGTCACCATTAGAAGCAGATGTTGGGATATATTGTTCTTATTGTTCTTACTGCGTCGCATTATACAAGGAAAAAAAATTCCCTTACTATATTGGAATATTTTAGAGAGATGCTTATAGTTTGCATTATGCATTTTATAATATGACATGAATATTTTGTATTATTCTATATGAATCTATTATATCATAGGAATGCATTGTTTATACAAAAGCACTATGCACTTTATTCTGACTGAACGCTACATATTCAGCGAAGATAGTTATCCCGCTTCTAGGTACTCCGTAAATATGGCAAGATGCATAAGTAGACATCTCTTGGCTCTGTGAATATTTTAGGCAGATCTATATTATTACCCCTGCCACTATGCATCTAATAGGAAAGACAACACCATGTTATTAATATGGGAGTTTTAATGTTTCCGTATTGCCCTTATAATTATGGTTTGTGTCATATACTATGAGCTGATTTTTAAATAGTACCAATACTTAAAATGCCAATTTTATTTGTACGTGTCTTGTTATGGCTGGAAAGTTATGTTTGACGTCTAAACATGTGCTTATACCATTCAGTAATGTGAATCAGTAGCCCAAGCCAAGATGGCTAATTGCCACTATTTTTTGAGATTATAAGTCACCTTTTTTATGTCTTTCACTGTGGGGGGAGTGTTTGTTATATAAACAAACACTCTATGTGTGATGAGTGACTGTGAACAAGCCACTGGTTAGTGGTGAAACGCGTCAGGCTGCCGTCTGGCTAAGCTAAATTTGCACTGGGAGAACACTTTTTATCTGCTGCATATGTAAAATAAAGGCTGTTATATTTCATACAACCGATGATGCAGTGTTTGCTGTTGGATTTCCGTGATGATTTGAATCATTGAAACACTTTTCTGTTCGTGGAGTGCTGCTCGCTTGAATAGTTTCTGTTTGAAGCTGTTTGTTTTTGAAATATATATATATATATATATATATATAGTCCATGGTACTCTACCTTTCACTGTGAGTGGCTGCTCTCTGGGTGGCAGCAGTACACCAGACATTAAGTGGGCTTATGGTGACAGGCACAATTAAAATAAAAAAAAAAAAAAAAAAAAAAGAAAAAAAACTAGTAAAGTCATGGCTTGTGTGTTGAGTGAATTTCTCTTGGTTCGAGTGCGTAAATTAAGTTGCTTTACCTGCAGGTGTAGCAGGATTTTAAAGAATGTGTTAGTCCTGTTAAATTTGCCTTCTCTAGCTGTGATTTTTCTGTGTCCAATTCAATTGGCCGGTATAGGCATTAAAAGATTTGCAGGGTCTTTGCATCATCACTGCAGTTTTGCGCACCAGATGGCAGGGGGCGGGCTACAGCATTCGATCCTCTGGGTGTGCACCCCGACAGCCGAGTGCTTCCTAACCTAACTCTGAGCAGCCTCAGAGTGCTGTGCTGGATGTTTTAAGAGCACCCACTGTCAACCTGTGCTGCACACAGTCACGCTTAAAGACATTTTTGTCCATCTTGATTATATGTGCACATCTTTTGTTGTGCTAAATCTTTGTAAACACTGCTGTTGAGCCTAGAATGATCAGTGTTTGTCACTTAAAATGTCTTTGTCACAAAGAATAACATACAACTGCACATTTTGGTCTTATCCATGGTATACTCTTTGGCTTATCCTTTCATCATGTGTAGACTAGATACACCTAGGTTTTCTGATGGTACTGGAAAATCAGAAATTCATTTCGCAGATGAGGCAACATAGTTCACCTTGCTAGTCTCCCACAGGCATTAGTGGCATGTAGAGTGGGATTTTGCAGCAATCTGAAGGAGCTTGAAAGCTGCAAATGTTTGCAGTAAAACGACACCAGCCATTCAAGCTGTGGGCAACCGGAGCCTGGTTTGTACTTGGGTTCCTGCCTTCTCAATCGTAGCAATGATCCATTATTGTAACAAGCATTGGCAATTCCAACAGTTTGGGCGTTTCTCTATGCATGGGTTAAAGCACTTGCCTGGTACTGCTGCAGTGCTATTAACTGACCATTGACGGTAGCATGTGCAAAATGGTGCCAGTACTGGGGCATCTAGTAGCAGTGCCTGGCAAATGCCTAATACTTGTACAGAAGCCAAAACTGCTGGCTTTGCCAATGCTTAATTTTGACTAGACTTCAGTGAAGGCACGCATAGTGCTTATACATTGC
This sequence comes from Ambystoma mexicanum, assembly GCF_040938575.1. NCBI lineage: Eukaryota > Metazoa > Chordata > Amphibia > Caudata > Ambystomatidae > Ambystoma > Ambystoma mexicanum. The sequence continues at coordinate 963,704,604 of NC_090924.1, forward strand.
ATGGCTGAACGCAGACCTGGTTTAGACCTTTATTAGATCAGTACTGTGGAATGTTTACAGCTGCAATTAAGTAATTACTCATTAACTCATGCTGATTTAGGGAAAAAAACACTAGCAGTCAATTCTAGTGCAACTTTTGATGAGGCCTGATTAAAGGGAGCTAAAATAGTTTCATTGAGAAGATGGTTTGAGTGCAGAGGGGCAACAATTGAGTGGAATGGGTCATGGGAATTAGCATGGCCATGAGATGTCCATGGGTGGGCAACTAACCAAAGAATACCTACAAGTATTATGTCCCTCCTCATATGCCATTTCTCCTTCTCTGTAATCTGATAGAATAGTTTTGGCTTTATAGGTGGTTAGGTGGTGCTAGTACCACCTAATTGCCCAAACTAAAAAAGGGCAGAGGCCTTTCTAGCAGGACCATCCCCCCTCTACTACTCGTGCAGTTGACATGCTGAAGGTAGCTAACGGAGATCTCTCCAGATTTATTATGTTATGAAGAATTAACATTGTTCCCTGCTATGAATATGTGGGCGGATGGACAGGCATACCGAGAGAAAGAAAGTTATGTAGAATTTGGAAAAAGGAGGTCAAAACAATAAGACCTCTCTTGACGGAATGTGATAAACTGACAGAGATGTATTATAAAGGATAGAAGGACTTAATTCATGACTTTAGATCGGTAGTTACTGACCAATTTTGGTTCAGCAGATATTCAGCAGAGCCATTGAACTATATAAGTGCAGCTTACCATATATGGCTAGAAATAACAAGGATGATCGAGGCAAGACCCAATAGTATAAATGGCATGGCATGTTATGTTATATGCATGGAGGCCTTTTGTAGTGAAAACTCCTTCTGAAGTATGAATATGAATTTTAAGATTTATTCCATAAATTCCTTTATTGTAAAGAATACTGGTCGTAAATGCTAGGTATTTTTTCCTCAAGGGTGTTGGTGTTTAGATGGTTTTCACAGGAGTGGAGTTTTAATAATATCTAACATGTTCTAACAATAATATCTCAACATTTTAATGTCTTCATGTGTTTTTAAAGGGTATTGTAAACTTGAATGAAATAATTGGAAATGTGTTGCAAAAACTAATTATGAACTATGAATTAATTATGAATTGGAAACTAAGTTTTTATGTATTTTGTTAAATATGTCTTAATTGTATGATAAATAATTGTAAATCTTTTTGAATAAGTATATAAGGTTTTATTAACCAAGAAACACTATATAAATAAAAAATAAAAAAAGACAAAACTACCAACCAAATTGATCTGCGTGTGACTCAGATTCCGAGAGCCTGCTAATTGCATTATTTTGACACCTCTTAGGCACAACTAATAAATAGTGGCTTGCAAACCAAAAAACACATGTCACTACACTGGTGTTTATTGGGAAGTACATATAAAAAGGTCATATACATACAGAGTTTGAAGCCATATGGTTCACCCTAAGAGGCTTGGGCAAAAACTGCAGAATAAAACCTTGATAGTTTGATGGCATGGCCATCTGGACCATGCTTATCTCGCCCTCATTTTGGTTTTCAACAGTTGACATGCATTGCAAACTGTCCTTTCCCTCGGTTGCCAAGCATTGCAAATGCCCTATCTGCTGAGTGAACAGAGTGTGCTCACCATACGGAGGATTAGGGATGTATGCAACCGATAGAAAGCTTCAACCCCACGACTTTGGACCTGGCGTGAGATGAGCTTAGGCATAGGGAACCTGAGAAATAACGTCAGATTCACATCAGCTTTCTCCTGGTTGTGGACGGAGTGAACAAATGTGGAATTCTCTGCAGCATGCAGCTCCTTTTCTGGAATCTGGAGACGATATAAGACGGGCCACTGTTGGACATCTCTTTACCCCTCACTCGTGTCACATCTCTGACCCGAGTCAGAAAGTGCGGGATAAAAGAGGAATTTGGTGATCTGGACTTGGCTTGGGTTTTGGGCGGGCCAAGGATACTTCAGTGATTGGACAAATGCAGCATCGGAAGGAAACGGCCAACCTTTTGTCTTCACACAAATTCGCATACCTTTACTGCTGCCTTGTCTTGCCCGTTCGAATGGGGTTTGCTCGCATCCAAAACAAAGTGTCTGATCCTATATTATGGACACGGGAAAGACATAAACAGTAGTTTTTAATTCATCCTTAAATGTTCACAAAAAACGGCTTCACAGAATAATACATTGAAAATGGTCTCCTTTTATGCTTGACATTGGCTGATCGGGGCAGCCAACACCTTGTTTTGGGCAAGGACGTGTTTGTATATGAATGGTCTGGCAAACCTGTTGGTTATGGCATATATCGGTGGTAGCATTCTGAAGGCAAACTGGAGCTAGACGTTTAAACTAGCTTACTGGCGTGGGGCACATCAGCATGCCAGTGGCCTCGCAGGAGGACTAAAATGGCCCTACTTGTGCTACATTTACCAAATCGCGGCAGCCTCATTTCAAGTTTGGGCCCCCCTAAAATATTACTCCAGATTAACTTAAATGTTAAGGAGCTAGACGTGCAAAGCCTCCAGTTCAGTCATCCTATAGCCGGATACAATGCCTGCTTGCAAAGTTTCACGGAGCGGCAATACATTAACTGCAGTTTCTTTTTTTGAATTAGATGCGTTCTACTCATGTAGACGTTACGCATTTCAGGTGGGTAGGCAGTATTTTGGGCGGTGGATATTCTTTTGCGCTTTTCCTTTTGCTTATTACCCACTCTGGTTTTGTAATTGTGTACTTCTAAAAGCCAATACCATTGCTTATACTAAAAAAGATGTGTTCTGTTACTTGGAACGCGCACCGGCCACACTTGGCACGCTGCGTAAACATCCTAACGCTCAGCGCTGCCTTCCAACGGGTTAAGCCTGGTATAGTGTTTACACCGGAATGCCAGAACTTCCTGTACCTATCTCCGTGGAATGAGCACGTCGATTCCAACATTAAACTTGCTGTAAGAAAATATTTAATATGCCAACAGCTTTGGTTTGCAAGAAATTAAGCAAGGTGGAAGCTTAATTCATAAAAGCCGATTTGTAACAGGTGCTCCCTTTCCCACACACGTAGGAACACATATCATTATAGGCAGTCGCTTAACTGGAACTGCCACAAGCTGTGCAAATAAACCGTTCAACAATGCGATATTGCTCTGTTTTCTGTACGCCTTCAAGGCTAACCCGCAACGTGTAGCAGCAAGGCCATGAGCGAAGAGATTTTACAGCGACACTCTGGCCACTACCTGCGTATCTGCACGCCGTATCCTCAGTAGCTTGCGCCTCTGACCACTCTGTAGGTTTGATTAAACATCCAGTACGCTCTGTTTGGAGTTCTGAGTGTATGAGCCCGTTCCAGGTACGTGGCAGTTGAGAAACCTGCTTACAATCTGTGACAATGAAATATGTATTCCTTGATGGCCTCAGGCCCTCATTACAACTTGGCTGGTGTGGAATTAACGCGCCGCTATTACCGTGTACCAGCACGTTTCCACACTGGCAAAGTACAAGTTTGATGGTGGGGTGGAGAAATTACCTCCAGCTAAGAACTGGAGGGAATTCTTCCACCCTACTAGCAAAACGTAGCTGGTATTACCAGCACCAGTTTTACCGGTGGCGGTTATACTAGAAAATCCCCCATGGGGACCTATGGGACTCCATGGAATGGGGATTTACCACCATTACCGGCATTCATAATCCAGTGGTAATTCCACCAGACTGAGTGCCGGTAATAGTACTAAACTGAAATAATATCAAACTAATGAATGCCTTCCCACCTGAGAAACCATTGTTGTAATGTCTGGAGATCACAGTACCTCTTTGCACTGCTTACTCATCAAGGTGCTTAATATAAAGAGGTGATTCACCCCCATTAACCAGCTCTTTGCTGCCAATAAAGCATGCCTCTCTTGCTTTGGAATGGTGTAACTGTGACGTGTGACATCACCCTCCTAACCTCCTTTGGGATCCCGTTGGCCTCAGGCAACTACTTCATAAGCTAGTGCTGCTTTAGGATCTGGATACAAACGTGTTCCCTACTTTAGTGACCCTTTGGCTCTTGGAGCAATGCTCTTTACTGCTTGCCTGTCCCACTTATTTCACTGAACTTGCTGTCCGAGACAGTGAGATGCTTCATATAGTGGGTGCATACTTTCCAGTCTGAGGGCACTCTGCACTCCTGAAGGTTTCACAGCGAGGATGCTAATCTGTCTGCAACACTGAACGTATGAATTCTGGAGCTGGAAATGTTCTCGGATAGATTGGCAAGTGTGGGCCCAGCCCTCAGCATGATGGCTTATCGGGAGAGATATATGCCCTGCAGCAGAGGAAAATGGACACACTGAGAGGAAAGTTGGTTTTATGTGCTTGGCATTTTGGAGAAGGGCATGCTGCAAAGAGTGATCTTGCTAGGTTTTGCTCCCATTTTCCTAATAACAAGCAGTCGGACATGTCGGGTGGTTGGACTTACTCTGTGAATTAATTTGAGCCCTGATGCTGCCCTTCTCTCCCTTCTGGGTCTGTTCTGCCTTCTATCACAGTTTTTGTTGCACAAATACATTGTGGCAGTGGTTGAGCGATGTATGCCGGCTGCTTCCTCCATCCCATACTCGTGCTCCTTTCAGAAATCCAGCACCCTGTGGCCCTCCTCACATGTAGGTGTTGTGGGATCCGTCATAGTTGACCAGGGGGTTGATTGAAATACTGTGGGAAAATATCTCTGTAATTGTCGATGTGGTAAATGTTTAATGCCCTATTCATTTGGGTCCATCCTTTTAAACTAAAGCTTTGCACCTTCCACCCTTCCTCCTTCCAGTGGCGTTCTTGACGGCATTAGGCTAATCTGTCAAAGCACCCCATATCAAATGCATATTAACATTACAATCTTCACAAAAGTGTCCCCATTTATATACTCCGGAGACTTGAAAACACTAACCCGTTCTGATTACCTAAAACATGAATTCTTTAACACCGTCCAGAAATTGCACACATTTCCACAGCTGGGCATGATGTTCACAAATGTTGTCAACATCAGTGTCACAAAAGTAGCCAAACTAGTCAGTAAGATACAGAGAAACCACTCTGGGGTTCCAAAAGAGAGAGGAGGATCCAGCGGTCTAGTGGTCCTTCTAGATTAAGGCAACAAGTGAACATTAGAAGAATGAAATAAAACTATCCCATTCAGTAGCAATAGTTTACTTTGCTTCAATCATGACTGTTTTAAGGCAGAAACATTTCTTCAGTGCCACTCTACTGAATGCTTAGCCACCCGTAAAGCACTTAGAGGAGTCACAACAGCAGCACATAAAGAGTGTCCTGTACAAGCAGGAAAACAATGCGGGAGTGGAGTCACCAGGAGAGACGAGAGAGTTATTTAGGTGCGGAAAAGGGATGGTCCAGTGGATATCATCAGGGGCATAAAGGTAGTGAGACTAGCCCTATTTGCAATGTTTGGGGGTATGTCGAGGGAGCCAAAGGGGTATTATATGCAAGGTGTTTATTTTAGAAAGATTGAAGAAGGGTGCATGGTTTTATCCACCACTCTCTTTCTCCACCTTCCATCTCTCTGCTCTCTCCCTCCATGATGCTTTCCATCTACCCTATTTACTCTAACTGCTACTCTGTCACCTATCCTGTCTCTCTTTCGAAGCCTGGAAGGAAAAAGTTGAAGAAAGATCTCCTTGTCTCCAATCCAGACCTGCCCATCGCTGACACCTACGTCAACGCTTCTTCCAGGCAGACTGACATCTTCTTTATCGTTACCTTTCCGGACATTTGGATTCCCCATATGGCTCCAATCCTCTCCCTTTTCTCTTCTTTGATGGGTGGAACCTGATGGGAAGTATTCTTGGCATCCTTCCCATCCACTAGGGGCATCATTAATGTCTACCAGAATAGCACGGTCATGGTCCAGGGCTCTCAGCCCAACCTCCTCCTCCTTGATAGGTGTATTCCGTCACTCATCAACTTCCTCCCTTCTCCTGCCACTCTTCCTTCTGCCACCCCTCTGGCCCCTTCACTACCGGCGGGAATACCACATTCCTTTACCCCTCCTCAGAAGACCTGTAAAGGTGGCAACCAGCTGCATTTAGCTACCCTGAACTAGCGCTCTGCCGTTTCAACACTCCTCTAATATCTGCCACCTCCTTGAAGTCTTCGACCTTGACATCCTCACTCTCACCGAGACGTGGTTCACTGCCAGCTGTGTCTCTATTTTTGACAGACTCCTCCTAGGGCTACAAGACTCTTGTAGGGCCGAAAGATCCTCTCTAAGCCCAAACCTAACTGGTCTGGGGGTGGAGTGGCTCTGATCTTCCCCGAATGGGCCCCTGCCATTATCCTACCCATTCAGACCTACTCTTTCTTCGAATGCCTCCTCTGCAGGCTTGGTGTCTCTCCCATCTTCTCACTGACTCTTGCTAACATCTACAGGACGCCTGGTCCGGTCTCCTCCTTACTTTCGGAGTGGTCTGACCTCGCCCACTTCTCTCCTGGCCTCCACCTCCAAGCGTCTCTTCCACCGAGACTTCAACATTCACCTTGACTCCCCTGATGCAGCCTCTGGACTCTTCCGCAGCCTCTGACTCTTTCCCTCATCATTCTTCCCTCCGGTCTGACTCAGCCGGACACACTTTGGAGGCTCTCATCTCAGCAGACAACCCCATCTCCAAGCCTCTCACTACACCTCTCTCTCCTGGTCCGACCATACTCTCTTGTCCTCTTACCTGTATCTCTTGGTCCCCTGGCTAAGCCTCTGCCTGCACTGCAAGTCTCCTCCTCCGTCATTCGACTGATGAAGTGAGTGTCAGTTGCTGCTTTTGCCGTCACTTTCATTTCCCCCTCCCACTCTGTCCACTGACTTGCCCCCTGACGGTCCTTGCTAACCTTCACCTCCATCTCCAATGCTCTGGACCTCATTGCCCCTGTCATGAGGATCTGCATGAAGCCTACCTCCAACGCAACACCTGGTATGACTCCGACCCAGCCTCTCTTGAAGAAGATGTCCCATATGCAAGCCCACATCTCTGGGGCCAATAACAACACAGCTGAATTGTTCAAAATCTGCAAGGAACTTGGCAATCCAACTGCAGTCTCCACCTCTCCTCTGCCATCCCCGACTCTCTGCACCGTACTGGCCTCTTACTTTATAACCAAAACTCAGGACAACCTGTCCTCCCTCTGCTCTACACCCTTCCCTTCTCCATCACCCGCTCTCAGGCCTCCCTTGGCCCCGTTATCCCATTCCCTCCTACTCTCCTCTTTCTAGCCCTTACCACTGGATGAGGTCTCTAGACAAGAACTCTCTATGAAAGTCTCCTCAAAACAGGAAGCCCCCTGCTCCTCCAGAACTATCAAGGACAACATTTCCTCCCTTGCTCTAGCCTAGGCTGATTTCTGCCTCACTTCTTTGCCACTGGTTCCTTCCTGCTACCCCTCAAGCGCTCCCTTGTGCACCCTCTCCTCAAAATGCCTTCTGCTGACCCCTCCTGCCCAGCTAACTACCGCCCTATCACCATTACCACCATCCTGTCCTGGTCAAACTCTTGGAGAAGCTGGCCATCTCCCAGCTGATCCACCAGACTGAATCTGTTGGTTGCCTCCACAACCATGGGTCTGGCTTCAGAGCAGCCAGAGGCATGGAAACTGGACTCCTGAACACCCGTGAAGACTTTCTCAAACATCTTGATTCCAACTCTCCTTCTGTTCTCATCCATCTTGACCTTTCCTCTGCCTTTGATACGGTCAATCATGCCACCCTTTTAAAGCGACTCTGTGATACCCTTGGCATAACGGACCTGGCAATGAACTGGTTAGACCTCCTTCCTCTCTGACTGACCATCCTATGTTCATCTGGGCCCTTTTCCCTTCCCACATCACACTCTCCACCTGCGGCATCCCTCAGGGCTCTATCCTCTCTTTGTGGCCATTCAACATCTACCTTGCCCCTCTAGCCCTTCTAATCTCCACCTTCTCTCCTCGCTTCCACTGTTCTGTGGACGACACACAGCTCTCCTTCAAGCTTCCCTCCACTGCCTTCTCTTCTTCCTCTCTCATTCCTAACTGTCTGACTGCTACTCAGGCATGGTGTACTGCTAGCGATCTCTGCCTTCATGCTAGTAAGACTGAGATCCTTCTCATTGAGACCCCAGCTCCGTCCTTCCCACCTACTCTCTGGTCACCCTCCATGGCCCAACCTCCTCTCACCCTCTTGCGAGGCAAAAAGCCTTGTTGTCATCTTCGACTCCTCTCTCTCCTTCTCTCCTCACATTGTGCATCTTGCCTAGAAGGCCCACTTTCAGCTGTACCTCCTATGAGGCATTCACCCTGCCCCCCCCCCTCCTCCTAGGAACTCAATGTCTCCAGAGCTCTGGTTCTCTCTAGTCTGGACTACTTCAACAGCCTCTTCCCCAATCTGCCTAAATCCTCCCTTCGCACCCTTCAACTAATACAGAATAGGATAGCAAGACTTATCCCTGGCCTCAAGCCCAGGGACCACATCTCTCCAGCCCTAACTTTCTCCACTGGCTCCCGGTTGGTGCGGGATCATGTTCAAGACCCTCAGCATCAGCCAAAATGCTTTCTGGGACCTGGGACCTCGCTACATCCAACTCTCTCCCTAAATACCACAGTGCTAGAGCCCTTCAGTCTTTTAGCTCCAACTCCCTGCTGATCAGACACTTTTCCAAGCAGAGAGTGGGGGGAGGGGGTAGAGCTCTCTCGTAGGCAGGAGCCTCCATCTGGAATGGCCTTCCTGCCTCTCTCAGGCTTGAGCTGGATCTCCTTAAGTTCCAGTAGCTTCTCAAGACCCTCCTTTTCTCTTACCCCTTCCCTCCCCCCACATCCCTCATTCCCCTGCACGTCTTGTTACTGCACTTGCACAATCTGAATGACACAAGGGCTAGTAGGACAATTTTGTTATTATTCATCCCTGCCCACCCCTGCCCCTCCCCTGCCTTGTTGCGCCTTGAAACACCATTTGCTGTATAGGCACATTATGAATACACAATAAATAAATTATTGGTTAAAGACTGCATACACATCTCTAAGGCTTTTTCATGAAACTCAAAATGTGCAACAATCATTGCAACACAATTTGATAGTTATTTGGGTAATAAAACTGCCAGCAGAGATGTCTTGACCTGGTCAGCTTTATTCCTTGTCCTCCAGCGTCTGTTTTTTTTCCTGAATCGGGATGCCTTCAGCACTGCAAGGAGGTGTGGGATTTAGGCATTTCAGACAGTTTACTCTGGATTCAATATTGATTGTGTGGCTTGTTCATGAAACTCCCTGTTGTAAACAACTTATTTTCCCAAGGATCTGATTAAGAAGTGGTTCTGTAGTTCATTACAAATAAATACTGATTCAACAGCATCACAGCTTTCTGTGTGGGAGTATTCCTGTTTTATGAAACCTTTAGAGGTCCACAGGCATATTCATATGCCACATTCTATCAGGCCGGTGGCAGCATGTAAAAATGGGGTGTTTCCTCTCAGATCTCGCTTATTTAGGCTGCAGAGTTCCGCAGCGATCCTCTTTCACCCCTGCTTTTTAATCTTTATTTGCACCCATTGATGACCATTTTGAGGAGTCATCAGATTAACTTTTACTCTTATGCCGATGACACCAAGGTGTTCATCAGATTAGAGAATGCTGATTAAATATTTCCTAGGTTCCATCACTGTCTTGGTGAAGTTAGCCACTAGATGTCGGTAAATCACTTGCAACTTAATCCCCCTAACACTGAGGATGCCCTCTTTGGGCCAAAATATCTCCTTGCTGCAGGGAAGCGTCCCGAAGACTCGCGCTTCCTGTGGGTAAACTTAAATTCGCCTATAAAATAAACACTCTTGGTTGTATATGGTAGGACAATCTTGGCAGTGAAAGTCAGGTTAGTGCCAAGGTCCAGGCTTTCTTTTTATTCTATGAGCCTGCTACGACAAGCTTTGCCATTCATTCCAAGGAGTGATCATGCTGTTGCAGTCGGCTCCTTGGTAAATTCCCTTTTAGACTACGGCAACAGCCTTCTTGCTGGAATTCCAGCTAAGCAGCGGCAGAGATTGTAAAGGGCTCAGAATGCAGCTGTTAGACTCGTCTTTCGCTTGAGCAGTTCCGCCCATGTATTGGCTGCCCATCAGACCCTCCACTGGTTGGCAGTGAATGACAGAACTAAGTTCAAGGTGGCCTGCTTGATCTTTAAGAGCTAGAAGGGGGTTCTGCCCATCATATTTATCACATAAACCTAGTTGGTATCAAACAACCAGGCTGCTATGCTCAGGCGATCAATTGATGCTGAACAGTCCTTGATCTTTCTGTGTCACAAGGGGAGACAGAAGATTTTATGTTTATGGCCCCAAGTTGTGTTATAGCATTCCCTGAGAAATCAGAGCCCTACAATCTTTTTACCAGTTCTGAAGATCTCTTAAAACCGTCCTTTCAAAATAAAGGGATGCTAGAGGCCTTTTACTTTTTTATGTGTATCGCTATTCTGATAAATTGGCCCTTTCGATGGTTTCTCTGCTCTGTTGTGTTTTTTCAATAGCATCTGCGCCTATATACGATTTGGATTGTCCTTGTGCATGCTTATTAATCCCTCAAATCACATCACCATTGAAGGTACACATTTCAAATCATTACATCAGTTGACCTGGAGGATTATCAATACTAAATTCCAATCCTTCTCAAACAATACAACTTTCTATGCTTTGCAACCCCTTTTCAAATCTCATACAACCTGTAGCCATGAAAAGTGTTCTTTTAAACAGATAGGACACTTTAACATATAATTTAATGATACACATAAAGTGTGCAACAATTGCTGAACACGTGTTTGTAGGTTCTGCAAGATCAGCCAACGTCCAGGAAATGGTGTGTTCCTGTACTGGCAGATCGGCCGACCATAAATGTCAGCTAGCAGCCTGTTTGACTTCCCACCATCAGGTGTTATCTGAGAGCAGCCTTTTAACCTCACACGGGTAAGTGTTATATCTAATAAGGATTTAAGAACAGGAAATTGACCGACATGAACAGAAGCATCCTGCACATTTGCAAAGTTAAGGCTCAGAGGGTACCATAGAAAACACTGGGTAACAATGAGAGAGATGTCCCTTGATAAGACAGCCGGCTAATATAGCCTGCGGAAGCATAAGATGTGGAATGTTCTTCACAAATACCCGAGTACAGTGAAGGCATTTACTATACAGGTACAGTGAACTCACTTGAGGCACATCCAATGTAATTTTACATAGGAGTTCTTCATCGAACAAACAAAGTGATACGGTTCGCTCCCTCACTGTTCCAAACCGTGGATATGACGAACTGACATGTGCAGGGCCGCCATGTTACTTGATAGGTAGATAGGTAGATAGCCCAGCGCAAGAATGAGATGAAGGCAGAGGAAGCAGGAAGCCCAGCAGACTTGCCAGTCTATTCAAGCCGGAGAGGCTGGGGAGGAGTGCAGAGCAGCAGCAGCAGCAAAGGACAGCCAGTCCCAGCTAAGCAGAATTTGTGAACCCAAGAATGAGCTGTTTCATTTGAAGCACACTCCGCTCTAAACGTGAGTGACAAGTGGAATCTTGCTGTGTGCATGGACACTGATGGCCTACAGCATAGTGTAGTGTAATAAGAGATAAATGTTACCCATTCTGTTAAACTAAACCACCACTTGTTCTATTACTAACACATTCAAACATGCTCTTTGCCCATATGACAATCCTGTTCATAGGTGTGATGTTCTATCTGCTTTTGCTTCAACTTTTTTAATGAGAATGAGAACCCTCAGAAGATAGGGGGTTGTATTAAATGCATTAACATGATAACACCTGTGTCAAGTGTATAATGCATAGTGATGTGTCAAAGTGGTATCCCTTTGAGTCAAAGAACCTTACAATTCCTGACAATATATGTTTAATCATGACCTATGCATGCCTGTCTTTTAGCGCTGAGACCCAGCCTAGGGTGAGTTTTGACATGAGTGACTGATGACCAGGTGTCGGTTATCACAGCCTGAAAAGAGGTGGAGATGAGAGGCTTGTGGTCACGCCTAATTATAAGCAATCAAGACAGCCTGTCGAAGTCTGGAGCCTCCATTTCACCCTTTCTCTGGTCCTGCAAAGAAAGGTATGGCCCATTTGAGAAGCCATCCTGTGGGTTTGGTATAATGATCAGAGATAACATTATTTTCCTTATGGCCCAATCGCAGGAAAATGGTCCTGGACTCTTCTGCAGTCAGGTACAGTTTGAGGAGATCAAGAATTGGGAGTAAACGTTGCACAGAAGAGTGGCAGAGTTTACCTCCCCCTTGTCACCCACTACATATATACTAATTGAGAACCCATGACAGGAAGGGACCTTTGCAAAAATGTACATGTACTCGGAAATTTAACCACAGGACCATTCACCATTGCGGAACTGTCCTTAATGTCAGGTGCATAAGTCTAGTAGAAAATTGAGTCCTTTAACAGATGATCCAAAACCTAATGTAATGCTAGGCCAAAGATCTCACAGCTGCCCCTAGTGATCCAATGCCACCATGCTGGTCCTGATGCTGTAGCTGACACTCGCACACCCGAGTGCCACATTGACCCAGATGCCACCACATGCAGAAATCTTTTCATTCAAATTCCTCCAAACACCATGGTGCCACCAGCATACCTGATTACACTGCTGGCCCCAAAGCTCAGAGCTGTTAAAGAATGGCCGTATGCTCTGTACATTCTTGATCCCATACTTTTTAACCACTGGTGTTCGGTTAGAATAAGGTGTTTCCCGTGTTCCGATTATGAGTGTGCGCATCGAGCAAATGAAAATAGTGGATGGATAGTACATTCACTAAAAACATGAGTTTTTTTTGTGTTTCTCAGGTCATATTATTATTTATCAAAAGTAAATGATGTACAATGCTAATGTGCCATGTTTCAGTTGGCCAAGGTCCAAATATGTGCCATCCTATGCATGAGCGCATTAATGGAAATGCGATTGATCCTAGTGTGGGACAAATGCACCTCAACTCAGTACATTTATTGGGGGGGGGGGGTCGAAGGTGTTGGAAGGTTTTTCCAAGGTACAATGGGCCCAGGTGCGAGGCATACAACCTGTCACTTGCGATGTGCCTATCACCCACAAGAATATTTATTGCATGTGTTGCACAGACCTTTTTGCTTTTCTACATTAGGAGGAGAATAATATGAATTTTGTGAATAGTGTATAATTTATCCATGTGGGAGTTAATCTCTTTGCACAATTAAACAAGGGAGACGAAAGTATAATAGCTTTTGAACAGACTAAGGGCGTTTTCCTATGGCATTGCGCCATTTTAAAACACTTCCATGAATCCGGCCCTTAAATGTTGGTGTTGGACTGTGGTTTGAGTCTCGGGGCCGTCTGAAGATCCTCTAACCTTTGTCTATCCCTGTGCAAATTCAGTGGATGTCTACAGGAAAGTACTCACCAGCCTTCCTGTAAGGATTTCAAAAATTGTGGTGACCCATATTATATGAACTCGCCCTCTAAAAGGACAACAGAGGAACTAAACCCGCGAAACATGAAGACACACTACATTGTCATGAAAACGTTCGGTTCAGGATGATAAATGTGCCCGTTACCACAATATGTGCCTTTTTAATTTAGTAGGTTATCTTCCCACTTATATATTTGCCTTATGATTCATATATATTATTCCATCTAAAACACAGTTAAAAACAGTATAGATTGGACAGCCACCAGCTGTCAGTACCAAATGTCTGTGCAGAGCAGACCACTTTAGAACGTCACTGCATCGTTCATCTCTGGTGCTCTCTTAGAACCTTTGGCCTGGTGTGGTAGAAGGAAGAGGTTCCTAACTCAAGTGAAAGCAGCCCTAATTCATCAGGAGATGGCACATTCAGTTTACGCTGCTTCAGAGCCAGGAAGGTAGCCGTGGGATATAGGGTGATTTTGAGCATAGGATTGAGGGAAGGCGGAGCAGTGCCAATTGGATTGCATAATTTGTATTAGATGATCTTAAAAGCAGTGTTATGAACACGTTGCTTAGAGTCTGTATGAATGCTTCTGTATGAATGCTTCTTTGATACAAAAATGTTTAGGATGGAAGTGTCTCATTGGCTTGCTATAGTAGATGTTGTATCTTTATGCTAAGAAGAGGGCAGGTTTAATTTTAACTTGAAAACAGGGGCATATTTTGGGTGTGTGGGTTTGATCCCACTTTAGGCCAGGGGTGACATTTTGCACATTCGTTGCTAGGCTGACAAATGGCATCCCTGCCCTAAGGTCGGCATCCACCCCGTAAACACCATGCCTCTTGGTGAGTTAGTTACCCTAGCCACACCCATTGCATAACATTTCCTTGTATGTGTGACCTGCTAACCTTGAATCAGGTGACCGCCCCATGTTAGCCTCCCTTTTTCGTCCACCCCTTTGTTTCGATTGCCCTTAAACTTCCCCATTAGTATCCTTTCGCCTGCTCCCTGAAAATCCACATTTCCTATAAATAAGCTGAATCTTGTTTTCCTCTTTTTGTTTTTCTTTGTTAAAATATTTGCTGTAACAGTAGTTTTGTATTTCTCATAGTTTTAAATATTGTTGCATGGTTGATTTTATTTTGATTCTTTTCTTAAATTTGTATATTGACTGTTTTTTTTTTAGATGCCTATTATTTCTTTGTTTTTTGTTAAGAGTCTTGATAATGTTCAGGCCAAACGTAATGGACTCTTCATTTGTGTGATCTATCTGTCTATCAATAAAATAGTGTGTATTTTTTTTAATTCATTTCTAAAATGTACTTTGTAGCATTGAAAGTCATTGCTTGTTTTTCTTAAAAGTCGAGATTTAAGCGGTAATGTTTAAATGTGTGAAATCCTCCATGTTTTAAAAAAATTCAATTGCATTGCTACCAGGTATCTTAAAGACATGGGGAGAAAACTGGACCTTTCTGGCTTGACCGAAGATGAAGCGGAACATGTTCTACAGGTAGTTCAGAGGGATTTCAGCCTGCGTAAAAAGGAAGAAGAAAGATTGAGGTAAGGCAACTTTTTCTACGTTCAATATGCCAAATGCCTTGACTCCACGATATGGGAAAGCTGTGTGGGAAATGTGAACCCAGCTGCCAATTGAAGAAGAATGTGTGACCTGGGAGCTCATCCTGTAAACATTTCTGGACAGTGTTGGGTTGGCATTATTTCCCACTGCGTTAGTTCAACTGTGTTTCACTGCTTTTATTTTATGCAGATTGTCTTGTGGGTAGGACTTCAAATTTCCATAGTTCTATAATGTTGAAGGGCATACAGGACCAAGCATGCAAAGGGAAAAGGCTGGCTAAGGTTGTCACTTGTAACGTAGGTCACCTTACAGCAACGCAAAATAAGGTTCTACATTAGCACGTTGACTGTATTCAGAGGCGCAAACTCGTGTTCTGAGCATCGAGAGTGCAGCGTGACCACTGTCCTACCCTCTTACCCCCCCCCCCCCACGCCCCTTTTCTCAACCTCTGGCCTGATTCCATTAACAACCTTAGCAACCGCAAAGATCACAAGCAGGTGCCAAGGGCTCCTGATTTATAAACAAAAAAATAGGCAATGATCCCTCAAGCCTCACCTTTCTACCAAAGTCCCCTTAGGGGTGCACTCGTAGTATGCCCCTGGCTTCTGAACAACAACATATACACAGTACTTTATAATAGATAAGATAATACACCAGTTTGGAAGTAAACAGGCCGCATTTTATTACAATTCCACAGCAGTTATGACAGGGGCCCAATGGTTCTACCATGATCTTGACCCCTATCCGCGCAGTCGACCCACCAGATGCTTGTCTGACCTACTGGTTGTCCAAGCTGGCCCAGGATTACTTGAAGAATTAATGTCCAGCCGGACAGTTCAAAGGCCCAAGCCTGGGCAAAGAAAATCCATGCAATGGGAAACCAGAGGGACCACCCCTGCCGTCCTCACCTGCTTGGCCTATTGGACGTGAGTGGACCCCTCAAACCAGAACCCGGTAGCAAATTCATGGTTCTTGTTAATGCACATTTTGGTCATGGTCCGAACATTTATACAAGCCATTTTGTAGGTCGCTGTCCATAGCACCACAGGGCTGATTGGGCTACTGTCCGACAGCCCTCTCCCCCCACCCCCATGCTCGGGCAACGGCACCGCTGAATACCCCTAATATATTGTGAATGAAAACATCCACACCTTCATGTGAGAGAGGAACCCCATCTGCATGAAAACATTTGGGGGAGAAAAGTCTTAACAAACGATGCCTAAACGCGTGCAGCCATGGCATGCCCGATCTTTTTGCCACTTCCATGTTTAACTTCCTTACTGATAAGTTCATGGCTGCGGGGCTAACCCCATTCCCCCCAATCCCACCTCAGAATCATTTCTGACTACACAATGGCCATACCCTTTAAATAGGGCGCTAGGAAAGCCAACTTAATAACCGTGAACTCCCTCACTTGCTGCCTGCCCCACCTGGCCAGGTCATTCCCTCCTACATGAAATACCAAAACCTTGGGATGTGGAACATGCCCCTCCTCTGTTTCCAACAAACATTTCTGGAGCTGTCTGAAGTGCAAACCCCCTCCGCTCCCAACTAGTAACATGTAAATCCCTCAAACATTTGATTGTCACACCACACCGGCTTTCTCAGCCTCACTGCTGCTCTCGATACAAACGAATGGTTGCATACCCAAGCCCCCCCCAGCATGGGTTTCGCTAGTGCAAGAACATATTTTGCAGGGTTAGAGCAGGCTCAGTTAATGCTGTTCTACTGGCCTAAGAGACGGCCGCGCATAATGTTGAAAACAATCAGACATCCATCTCTCAATACGTTGTAGTGCTTGCGAAAGCAGACCCACTCCAGCTGCTTTGGTGGCCGCACCTATGTGAAAGGAATGGGAAGTAAAACCAATGGTAGATAAACCCACTGCCTGGCATGCTTTCTGCATGACCCTCATAAACTGGAATTGCGTCAAAGGATCCCCCCCAAGTGTGGACCAGTAAGTTATGATGACCGCCTGCCAATCTCACCATCATGTAGGCAGCGAACAATGTTACTCAAGCCCCCCTACCCAACTGGTCTGTTTTAGACCTAGGCAGATACAACCTCCCTTGATCAGGAAGGATATGCATGTGAACCCACTTCATTCCGCCCATACGGCCTGCTCTGAAAGTGGCCACTAGCTCACTCACCGTAAATGCCCCAAAAAATGCCATACTATATGCTGCTGAAAATGCTAAG
The DNA here is from genome assembly GCF_040938575.1 of Ambystoma mexicanum. Lineage (NCBI taxonomy): Eukaryota > Metazoa > Chordata > Amphibia > Caudata > Ambystomatidae > Ambystoma > Ambystoma mexicanum. Next base: position 963,721,837 of record NC_090924.1, read on the forward strand.
CCCTCATCAGAAGACTTGCACACTTCTGGGAGAACCTCTAAAATACTCTGTAGAATGGCCAAAGTAATTGGCCTGCGTGTATCGGGAGGTGCCTGGACTGCCCTATTCCAACCTTGGAATGACTATCCCAAAATGTGCAGCAAAATCTGCGCCCTCCACACCACTGCACCTTTGAGGAAAAACTCACTCCCGTAACCTGCTTTCTTGTGAAAGTCAGCGACCAGCCCTGGTCCCTCAACACCTGCAAGGAAGAAGCTACATTACACCAATTATCGCACTCAACTTGTGGCTATAAAACCAAAAATAAGCTCCCACTGCTGCCTCATATGCCTTCTTATTCTTCGGCTGGACAGCTGAGGCTATTACTGTGGCAAGTCTTGGGCTTCAATGCTTCTTAAGTCCATAGGAAATTCAGCCATTCGCTTGTCTGCCATCAGACACCACCTCCGAATCTCCACCATCTTAAAATGAGACAAAGCATCTGCAGCATTATTATGGACCCCCGAGACATGGCATGCCCTAAACACAATCCCATATTGCAAACCGTATATTATCAACCTCTTCAGTATGCATAGAACCATCCCACATGTTGCTGTCTGTTAATCACCTCGACCACCAACATGCTGTCTGACCAGAAAAACAATGCTTTTCCCTGCCAGCTCATTCCCCCAAACACGGACCACCGCTAGTATCGGGAACAGCTCCAAAAATGTGACATTCCTAGTCAAGCTGGATTCCGACCATTCCCCCAGCCACCATTGCATGCACCACTGTGAACCAAACCATGCCCCAAATCCCACAGAGCCAGTTGCATCCGTGAACAAAGCAAGCTTGCCACTCGTTGCTGGTGGTGAGGGCTACAGCACTTTACCATTAAATCCTCCTAAAAGGTCAACCACAACCATGTCCTCCCTCACCCCACTAGTCAAACTAGTATGGTGGTTTTGTTCCTTGCAAACCTGACATAGCCCAAGCAATGCGCACAAGACAGGCCTGCCCATTGGGACCACCCTTAATGCAAACTTTAGCTGGCCCACCAGCACCTGTAACTCTTTCTGGGTCACTTTTTTCACTCTCATGCACGTCTCTAAAGAACCCTGGAACTCTGCCACCTTGTCCCTGGGAGGCCTCGACTCCCTGACTACCAAATCCAATTCTGTCCCCAGAGACGTCAAACAAGTAATTGGGTCTGCTGTCTTTTCTGCTGCCAGCAGAACCCCTAAAGAAGCGCCCATCTCAAAGAATGCTTCCAAAGCCTTCCCACAAGACATCTTCCGTGGCCCTCCCAAAAACAAGAAATCTAAATAGTGGATCACTCCTTTTAGAGCAGTGCCATTGGCAAAAGACCATTTAAGGAACCTGCTAAACATCTCGAAAATAGGCACGAGATGGAGCACCCCATTGCCATACATTTATCGAAAATACAGTTCCACCTCAAACTGAAAACCTAGAAGCTGAAAATCCGCCAGGTGCACAGGCAACAATCTAAAGGCTGATTTGATGTCGGCCTTCGCCATCAAAGCCCCTTTACCCAGGTTCACAAGCTTGCTGATTACCAAATCAAGTGATGCATAACTCACCGCATATAAGCCTTGAGCAAGTCCATCATTAACTGATTCGCCCTTTGGGTATGACAAGTTGTGAATTAGCCTAAACTCCCCCCCCCCTCCTCCTTTTTGGGCACTAAACCAAGCAAGCAGCAGATAACATCTGCATGCATTGGGGTTTTGAATGGCCCTGCCACCCTACCTAAACTCGGCTCTTTCCTGATCTTCTTCCTCGCTGTCCCTGGATCTAGCCGCAAGGAATCCTGTTTTTTGGGATCGACCCACTACTGGTGGTGGAAGAAGGGATCTTAAAACCCTCCTGGAAACTGTAGTACAAAAAACGAGCATCTGCTGCCCAGTGGTAATTACTCAACCGTAATGCCAATGCCTGAAAGATGACAGGATTTGGCCACAGCAAACTGAGCAGAATTTGCAGCCCACCTTCCCACCTAACCTGATGTTCACTTCCTCTGTTCCCTGTCCTTTTGCTTTTTGAAGAACTTGCTTTCGGTGTGAGTGGATCCTCCACAGAAAGAGCAAATGTGCTTAAATCTGCAGGCGGCCCCTTTCGCACACAGCTTTTTGTTGAACTGTCAGCATGCAGATTTAGGGTCAGCTGCCCCATTAGATAGGCAAAAGGCATTGGGTTCTGTTGAACGAAGGGAAGGGGGGGGCCCTGCTTCGTCCACCAGCTAGGGTCATCTCATCCAACCAACTATTCACGTCCCTCTGCTCCCACTTCATCCCAGACTGATTTACAGCCTGGTCGTACTTGGGCTGTGCAGACAGAAGAGTGTTAAGGTAATAGAATAACCCCCCACCATGCCCCCCTCCGCCCAGTTCCGGCTTCTTTTCTATCAGGACACCAGCATAGATGACAAAGCCTGTGATCTAATTGGAAAGACTCATCTACCCATGTCTTCCTATTCTTGAAGGATGCATTGATCCCCTGCTGCTTTTTCTCATTTAGCACCCCTATGCATCAGATAAAACGCATCCACGTATTCCCCCTCTCCATATTTGCTCTTTCACCGCATTAGCTAGATGCCAGCATAAACTGCCCCGATGGGCAACACTCCCAGATGAGTTAGTAGCCAAAGACACTGATGCCTCGCAGCCTGGCTGGGACACTGCTGTGTGTTCCCCCATTTTCCTGGACCAAACCTGGGCGGGAGAAACCACTGCCTCCCTTCCCCCACAACCCGGAGCCGGTACTGGCAATGGTGTGGCGAGTGCGGGCACAATGTGAGAAACTGCACCCGGGGTTTGCCCCTGGCGGCTGCTGGCTACTGCCCCCCCCTTACTGTCTTCACCCTTGCCATCCTTGCAGGCTGTCCTGATGGCTGGTTCTGTGCCGTGCCCCCCAGTCCAGAAAACAAACTGCCCCAATTGAATTTGGGAAAGAACATTGGCCCCTGATTTGTGGGCAGAAAAGGGAGTCCATGGGGACCCCCAAACGAATTTGGCCCATTCCACCCGAACATTGTGTGTGCGGAAATTGAACATATTGAACATGTAGCAAACATGGTACTTGGGCCCCACCTAAGGCTCGGCTGGAAATGCAACTTTGACCACATCTGGGCCCATCTTCTCACCAGCCACTGGTCCTAAGCTTGCCGCTTGTGTTGGATGCCCCGTCTCATCCACCGGTGGGAGCACAGGTCGGGTCACTGCCAGCATTTAGATAGCAAGTACAGCTGACAACGACAAACCCCCCCCCCACCCCGGCGGACAGGTCGATGGAGCTTGCGGAGCTGCTGCAGCACCACCAGGTTGCCGCCGCCTTTGCAGGTGGCTCATTGCTGCCCTGTGCATCTTGCGGCTCTTTGGGCTTTCTCACCCTCACACTAGGTGCCCTCGTGAGTGGCCGCTGCACGGTTGTTTCTGCCCATCGGTGCTCCCATCCAACATGTCATGTACCCATTGCATGCCCTTCTCCTTGGTCTTAACGAGAAACCTAGCCATCAATGCTAGCTTGTCCTGTTCAGCGCTATCTGAGCGCATCGGTACGCCCCCTTTACTTTTCTTTGTGGTCATAGTGCTGCCCAAATTCCTCATGCAGCCGACCTACCAGAGCAATGGAGAGGATACTCTTGTACTCCTGCTCCCGATGCATATATACATGTTATTCCTGTGCTGCCAAAGTCAGGTCTGGAAACCCACAGTAACAGTGTGCGCGTGGCATCTTAGACCGCTATGCTTTCATTTCTTTCTCACTACACGGTAGGAAGTCTGTCTCCAAGTTCCCGTCCGTAACGTTTCCTATTTAGTTAACATCTTTGATGAACTCCCAACGTGCATTCTTTTCTTAATTCTATCCTCTTAATCTGGTCGAACAGTATGCCCTTTGCTTCAAAAGACTTGCATTCACCCTAATCCACTAACCCTGCACCCGCAAATGTACTGCAGGGAAAAACAACAGTAGCCCCCTCCCATAAAAATCACTTGGTATTCTGAACTCCAATACCCGCAATATGCTGAGCACAGCCCGGACATTTAAGAATGGAAAGAGGGTGGTCACCCACCTCAAAATAAACCTTCCCAAGAATACCCGGAGCGCATCGGATAACAGCGGCGGGAAAGCAAGAGGAGGATTCCTGGCCAGACCCACTTTATAAAGATGACACCCCCCCCCCCCCCCAACCCACTGGCATGCAGGTAAGGTGGCTACCCGGCGGCGCTGCTTGGCCATGCCCCTCCTCACCGGAAGTCCCCCTAGGACAATGAGAAGCCCCGGCCATGTCCCACGAGCCGGCCCCTAATGGCACAGCTCCTGCAGGGCCATGGCAGCGCCTCCAATTCCTTATTAATGGCTTCACGGACATCACCATGACAATACTTGGCTCGAAGGATTACTGCTTAAGATTTGTCTTCTTGGAAAGAGAGATTGGCACCTGCATGTATGGTGCTAGTGGGTATATTCACCTCTTTGGTAGGCCAACCCTGCTGTTCATGGCTCAGTCACCCAAGGTAATGGCCTGAGCATCCACGTGGCCAGTAGTGTCGTTATCACATGGTCTGCTGTCAGTGGTGAATTTCTCCTCCGTAAAATCTACCTGCAGAAGCTCAAACATAACCACATCAACCACTGTTAAATACCAGATAGACCATTTCTGAACACATTGAACACACTCAAACACACGTTAAGATGCTTCTGCAGGGACAAGAGAAATGATACCTGCGCAAAACTCTGCAAATACAAAATAAGACCAGGCACAGATGTACTGTGATGCAGTGACAACTAGGAAATCCATCCAAATGACCACCAGCCAAGTGTGTGTATGAAAGAGCATGATGTGAGGGTTTTGCGTCAGTCACGCAACCTTTGCGAATGTTATCAGCAATCGGGGATGCCTTTGGGCTTTACAGCCCATCTCTTTTTGTGGATGATGGCTAGCCAAATTCAGATTTTATTTGCTTCCGTTATTTTTGGATAAAGTGGATTTCATTGGACGCAAATTGTATTCCACACTCTACAGTTAATATGAATGTGAGGTATTTTTCAAATGCTCGATTTTAGGCATAGTTAGTTTGTCTTTTTTTTTTTTAAGAACTTCAGCAACGAAAGTGATTACCATTCTATACACACAGAACACAATGTGATTTTAGTATAAAGCTTTAATAGCCTTTGAGAAGAGAGGCCCCATTTTGAGTTTCACATTGGCTTATGACCACTAATGCACCCTTGAAATTTGAAGGTGAATGTGTTATTTTATGTACAAAAAAAATGGTCGCCATAAATCCTTTGTTCCTGGGAACCTCATTTAGATTTGACCGGATGATCCACTTGTAAATGTACACGATGTATGTAAAGGAACATTACTTCAGGTGGTATGTATTTTTTGTATGACCCGTTTTTTTTGGGAATTATGTCGTAGGTGAATATATTTGAATTTGATGTATAACCTTTGATTGCATTATCTGCTCTCGTTCAGTAGGTGTTCATTAGGTCTTCACCTGCACATTTGACATTGGTTTGCTTTGGCTATTATATAGTTTTCTTGATATTGTTGCATCAACAAGTTGGTCTGAATTGCACAGTAACCTTAATTCTAAAAATAGAAAAGAATTGTGTATAAGATCAAATACCAACATTCACCCAGAGAACTAGCATTCGGGCTATCATGAGACATTTTTTAAACAAATGGAAAAAACAATTTCAAAAGCGTTCTATAATGTTAGACCTTGAGAGTGAGGATGTGAATATGGCAAAATAAATGTTTGAATTAGATTAATAGCTATAATTTTATTTTTCCCGAGATAACTATGGCCAAAAATTCTGTACATTAGTTACATAAAATGGTATCTAACAATTGCTACGTACGTCATTGTTGTTGTGATTGGAGGAAACACAGGTTAGCATGTGGAACATTCATGAACACTATGCATTAGCGTTTAAGATGGCCACTAGTATGGGGACTAGAGTCCCCACCTGAAAAGGTAGTTGAGTAGGGTGCACAGAGCAGCTGATGGCCTTTAAAGTAGGACGCTTCTTGGGCAATGTTTCAAAAGTAGTTTGTTTGAAATGGAGTGGATTCCTCTGGAAGGTGCAGGAAGGCCAAGGAGAATGGCCCTGGATTTGTGGTGCCTGGTTAGCCGCATGTTGAATTGCAAGTCCACTGGGCAGCTGATGCTTCAGAGGGGGGTGGGTTTTCAAGATAACGAAGCAAAGACAATCATTCCATGAATGCCGGAAAAAGGAATGTGTACAGGCTCATGTGTGGAACAATAATGTGTAGCAGAACATATGGTGCCTAATATGGGTTTATCTCCATATGTTACAGAGTGCAGTGTAGAATGTGAGAGCTACACATCTGTGTACCTAAATTCCGAAATGTCAGGTCTGCCCCCTTCAAGCCAAACCTTCATATCCTTGAACCTTCTATTTGGATATAGTAGTGGGATCCTTTGACTCAAGTCTACATTGCGCATTGTATGGATATGGCTGTGGCTCAAACACCACCTCGTTTTTATGGCCAAAATATTCCATATAACCAAAACCTGCACCCAGCCCAATCATATCGTTAAACGATATGCGTACAGGATTGACAAATATTAGTTTACCTAGGGCCCCAAAGCATCTTTTCATGCAGTCAGCTTGCAGTCAATAGTTGTACAAAAGCATCACAATTCTAGAGTGATTACGAACGTACGAGATTCATATTTTTTATGTGTGCGGAAATGTCAGTTTTTGAAAGATGTTGTCGAATCTTACGTATTTTGGACCAAGCCTGTCTACATGAAACATGGGAAGATGTTGGGAGTACAAGGTCCTGTTCTGAATTAACCTCCCACGCTTGACTTGAACTGCTTATTTGTCACCCACTAAGGACAACACAAAGTATCTTCATGTGTTACTGTTATTCATTTCCCTGAAGGTAGATGTACATTGGAAGGGAATGTCTAAAACTGATATACGTTGTTATGTATTTTAGGTGTATATTGTAGCATTAAACATGCAGATCAGGCTTTTTGGAATAGGTTTGTTGTCCTATGATTGATCCAGCCGCCACTTACATAGGTGAAACCTGCTTGTAAATGCACCCAGAAAGTACATTCTTCTCCATAGCCTCCATCTTTTGGGGGATGAGGCATAGCTACCAGAAACAACCTTTGCATTATTTTGATGGGATGTGACACCAAGAGAGCACCTCTCCCCAAACCCCTGCCCCCCCCCCCCACACATACCACTATGCATACACACACTCTACACAGTGACCGCCTTAGGTTCATGGTCTTTAAGAATATAGTGTCTCAGCTGAGATTGTGAACAGTGTAGTTAAATGGCTTAAGTGTGCTGTGGTTTGCGTTTACCCTCTCTGCATAGTGTCTACAGAGATGAACTGTGATGGTCCACAACCCACTTAATGACACAGGTGAAATAATAGAAGCAATACCCAATGTAACCTATCAAAAAGGAATATTAATTTCCAATGAGTCCCACCAGGGGATGCACAGACGCCCCAACTCCCACCTGTGCCATTTCTAGTTCTCCACCTCTTTCTTAAACGCTCTACTTCCGAAGTGCATGTGAGGCAGGTTGATGCACACACTGTAATAGAGGAAAGACGTTGGAGACCAGCAAGCTGGCATGTTACCCACCGCTTTCTTCTATACATGTCTCTCCTAACAAAAACCTTTCTTAACCCATATTACTTTTGCCTTATTTTTGGATTTGAGCAGTGCATGTCACATAGCAGCTAAGCACGATGAACGATTCACGTGCTGTACTCAGCACGCCTGGCTGTAGATCCATGTTCTAGTTAATGTGACTGAAGGGAAGTGCTTCTGCGTTTTTGCACTCTCCTGCAATCAAAGTGTTGTTCTTTAGGCTTCAGCAGTTTCACATTATATTCTGGGATAACTGAAGGTGATGGCAGATTTAAGCTTGGAATTGCAATAAACTTTACAGGAAGAACCTTTTGATTTAGATTTCAGAAATGCAACACGAACACCGTGACTGTTTTTTTTTTTTCTAAAGAAAAGTTGAACTGTATCCAATGTATTATTATTACAGTTGAATTCTGAATTTTATGTGATGACCAACTCACACGTCTGCCCTCTGCAGAGCAGCAATGTTGCTCGATTACTAACCATCTATTTTGCTTATTGTTAAATGCCCTTACTGGTATTAGGGCGAACACACATTCACGTTTTTCTCGTCAATACAATTTAACACTTTGGGAATCGTATGGTATAGTTGGAACCCTTTTAGTTTGTCAGACTTCAACAAATACAGCTTACGGGTAGTACACACTGCATCCAATGTACAGGATGTCGTAACCGTTAGTTTCTTCCTTAATACTTCACAGTTCACTTCATGTAGCATGAATTGACAATATATTTGAATATTTTATTGCCATTAACTAATCAAATGACTAACATATGCGGTGCACAGAAAATATCAGCGATCATTGAGCAAAACAAAACTCTATGAAATAGTAAACCTACTTAAGACTAGAGTGTAGTATTCAAGGGTAGCGATGCATTGAAAATGGCAGTATAGATTGGTTCCAAGCTCTAGGTTAATCAGATGTATTTAAAAAAAATACAGTTCATATGTTTGCTTTTCCACTTAAGCTTGTAAGACTGTGTACAAGATATTCTATATGTTCTGAAAAACTTTCTATTAAACATGTAACTGTATCTGTGACATCTCTTTTTAAACATGACTGAATGCAAAGAGCTTAGAGTGCATGCAGAATACACACATCATTATTTACGCAATTTTTTTAATAGATAAAACATAAATCAGAAAGGTATGTTTTATTTCCCTCTCCCATTGTATCATCTTAAGGAGAATGAGACTACACTATGTAATATTCTGCATGGCAGAGCATTGTGCAAAGCAAAAAAGCTCCCTTTATTGATGTCCACCGCATGAGATTTTTCATCTCTGTGAAAAAAACCTGCAACCTGTTCGGAAGGTCAGACGTCTACGAGAAACCTCTTACCATATTGAAGCTTTTAGATAGATAACTAAAAAACCAACGTCAACTCCAGTAGAGCCATGTAGGTTGCAACATAGTTTTTTTTGTATTCACCAAGAAAACCATTGTATGTCCAGTACTGCAATCAAGATTGCAATATGATTGGTTGAACCTCGCAATAACTGTGGATCCTGGCATGGATTTTTACTGTTCACCTGGCTGTTCATAATTAGTTTGCCCATTACTTAAATGTGTGTCCTACATATTTGGTATCTGGATGCTGGTGACAGACCAATGATCGAGAAGATCCAATTTCCATTCCATGGCGGCCATTTTTTAAACATTTTTTGTTTGTTCCGAAATGCTGGTGCGTTTCAGAACAGAAACAAACATGCTTTTAGTATCACGGTCTTACAGGCCGGGGTACTAATAGCAATGATCTCCGAGCATGGGGGGCATTGCCACTTCAGGTGGGCCCCAGGGCATTACCTGAAGTGGTAATGCTCCCTCAGCTTATTCTACTCTACTGTTACGAAATAGAATTTTCCAATAAGATACATTCAAATGATTGCCGGCACTCATTGTACCATGGCTGTGTTGGGTCCTATTTTCTTCTGGCATTCATGAGTGAGAGATGGAATGTTGGTGAGGGCATTGTGCAGCTTAGAGAATGTTGGGTGAGGAATTTGACAGAATGTTATATGGGTGTGTCAGCAAAGGCTGAGTGGAGTGTGTGTGTGAGGGTGACCTGTGGGTGTCTCCTTTCTGTTCATAACAGAGTAACTGGAACTGATCGAGCATTGAATAGAGGACAACACAATGTACATTGGCCTGCCTGATTGATCTATATGACATCGCAAATTACATGTGGACAATATTTTTTTTTGTTGGATTGAGCCCTTGCACCTATTGACTTCCAAGCTCAGTTCAAATAAAATATTTTCTACACAAAAACATTTGGATCAAAAAGAGACATTTCATAGCCGAATTATAAACTGTGCGTACAACTGGTTTAGGAAAAAGTGCATAATCGAACTAAACCACAGGTTTAGACAGGGACGTCATTTGACCAAATTGACAGGGGTAGTGGAATTGACATCACATGACCCTTGACCTCTGATGACATCACATGAAGTGATGTCATTTGACCCCACCCGGGAGTGATATCGCGGGAAGTGATGCAACATGACCTTTCACCCCTTGACATAACAGGAAGTGGCATCACATAGTATTGTTCCTACATAAAGTACAAAAAATATGGTTACGATATCACTATAATGTGATAGACATTTAATAAAAGAATGGATCACTATATGTATCATTAAGATCAGTGTGTATATGCCCATTTTACCAAATTACTGTGAATGCAAGGAGACGTCCATGGCCAAATGATAATGATGTATTATCATATAGCACTTATGCTTAAGCGATTTATATAGAAAAAATATACATACAATATCACCCAACCTGTGTTGGTACTCATTTATCGACCTCAGAAGGATGAAAGGCTGAGTTGAGGTGTTTAGGAACAGACTAAATCAGTGACTCACCCCCTGACGTTTGCCCGAAATAAACCTTTAATGAGTCTAGGCAATTATTGTATAGAATTCCAGAAAGACACATTTTAGGTATTCCTATTCTTTCTTATTTAGGGTCACTGCTGAAAGTGTTAGACTTGTGGAATCCTTGTTCTTTTATTTTTTTTATTTTTTAAGAAGCCTGAACAAGAAAGCCAGCCACTCCAGAAGCAAAGAGCCACATGGCCTGGCCACAGCCCAGGAGCCTGTATTAAAAAAGAAAAGAAAAAAAACATTTTTTTCTTTCTTTTTTTGGGGGGGTAGCAAGGGAGACTTCAGGGATCACAATTGAGACCCCTGGCGACCCCTAAATGACATCCCTGGGTTTAGATATGACTACCAACCTTTTTTTTTTTTTAAATTGTCTCCAAATGCAGAATATCCGCAGCAGAACACAGCAAATTGCTGTCTTAAAACGAACTTGGCCTCAAGCAATTGCTTTAATTGTCAGACCAAATCTGCATTACTGTTCACACCGCCAGTTTCATTGTCATTTACCCATTAATGTATCCTGCCTGCAGCACAGGGATGGAAATTCCTAAACCAGAAGAGACCAAGAATTGCATGAAAAGAGCATGCCCATTGAAGAGGGTCTCAGGAATGCCCCTCCTCACCCCCAGGTACATGACAAGACATAGAGCCAGTAATGCTCAGTCACCCATCTTATTTCGGACGAATCCCAAGTGCACCGTTTGCTGAGACGTACATGGAAAGGCATCCCATCAATCAACCATACAGGCCCAATCCAGTGCATATTCTGACAGGTATAGGGGAGACATAGAGATTGTGGATAGGAAGGCCCTTATGGACAGTCACGACTGAAAGCCAAGAACCCACAAAGTTGACATCATGAGTGACACCACGACGTAGCAGCGTTAGTCATGAAGCACGCTCGCACTCCTGCACCGCATTACACTGACACACACTCACGTACACTGACATGCCCACACAGTTCTATAGGTAGAGGACGGACACATAGACATTCTGTCAAAGCTTTTTTTTTTTTCAATAATGCAGAAACCCAAGGCATAAGAGATCCTGATCAAGCTTGCAGATGCCTAAGGCTATTAGCCCTATGGGACTACAGGAGTGTTTATATGAAGCCTGGTAGGACCATGGGACTAAACTATAGGTTACCTAGCATAATATGAGCATGTAGAAATCCTATTATAGGTCTAAGGAAATTTACAGGAGGCCTCAAGCCACAGAGCATGAGATGAGAAGAGCCGATTCAGTCTGAACAGACAGCAAAGCAGGCTCACAGCCAAGGTCATAGATACACGGTTACATTCAAAACTTTACACAACAATGAACTATCTGCAGAGAAATTGAATACATCCTCAAAAATGCAAGCTCAAGAGCTCGATTCTGTGGTCTACAAGCAAGTGATGCAGCCAAGCCAGACAATGAACTTCAACTATGGTGGGAAAACAGAGCAGATCCCAGCCAACCTGATGAGGAATGAAACAAGTGTTGCAACGTAGGAGTGCACTCTCATAGGCAAAGGTGGTACACTACCAGTTACAATACAGACACATAATCGTGTCCCATTACCTTGAAGAGGTGCACAGCGAGCTGAGAACCAAATGGAGTCCCAAGCCTGGGGAGATCAGCACTAGCCAATCACAGAATAGGAAATCGGGGATGGATGGAAAGGGGCATGAAACAATGGTAAGCCCATTACTCTGCAATAATGTAATAGTTTATTGGGTACGAGACAGGCCAGCCACCTGACATGTGAGGACCAGTAAAATAACCTGTATAGGGTACTTCCATAGGGGTTACCACTCTGTCTACCCAATCATTTGGAGTGATAGGTTTTTCGGGAAGGGGCCCAGGGTTGGCTGAGTCCTCTGTTTATTCTGGGGAAGGGTGTTGGCCCTGGAGAGTCGGGCGGACCTCCAGACGACCTCTGGCATACCTGGGAGAATTACCGCAACACCATTTTAGCTCTCATGTCCATGGGGAGGAGTTCTGGTCCATGCATAGATCAGTTTCACTTCATGCATTGCCCACAAAAGCTCTCCGGACGTATGCCGCCACTCGCTGTAACTATTGCCCTTGTTTCAATCTGTCATTTATTGTGAAGGTGAGGGAAGCAGTGCTGACTGTCAAGCTGTTGTCCCACCCGGGAGATCACATCATCTTGCATGACCATCAATATATCTTCATGCCGAAAATAAGTCATATGCCATGCTATGAGGACTCAGTGAAGCACTTCTGGAAGCCTGTAATATCAAACTGATTCTTTACACATCCACATTGCTTTACTTGGATCTTTAGCTAATAGTTGAATAGATGGCATTGATGATATGTTTTTCAGATTAATGATTAACATGGATGTGATGCATTTTCAATGACCAACGAGAAAAATTGAGGATTGGGGACATTAATTGGATTGAGCTATCCTAAACCGCAGTGTCCCCACACCAACAAGCCCCCCACTCTCCATAGTTAGAAATCTGACTCTACATACTTCCAACAACAAATTCACCATCTATTACTCTATGAATATTTCCAATTCCTCAGATTTATGAAAATGCCAGAATCATAATTCTGATCATAAATTAACCCAGGGTGAGCCCACTGGGGAACACACTGCTCATTATATTTAGGAAAATGTGTTCCATGTTAATAAATGGCACTGCACAATATGAGAGGTAGTTTCATTTCTCCTCGAGGTTTCTATTTCTCCTTAAGCATGCGACCAGCCACCTGCTCAGGCCGATGTTTATTCTACCCTCTTCTCCAGAGCTTCAAAGGGTCTACATTCAGAGTGAATGCACAGTTAATGGGGAAGCTGGCCTTAAAGGTTATTTCTGTTGGTTGTGTATCTGTAAATCCCATTATTTCAATCTACTTTTTTGTATATTTTAGCATTTAAATTGACAACCAGACCTTCTCCTAGGGGTCCTCAGCCAAAGGTTATGATTTAAAATGTTCAAAGGCACAGACCTTTCAGTTTAGTGGCAAAAACACTGGATGCACCCATCCTTCAGATAATGCTTTAAATCGACAAGATGTGCTTACATGTAACATTTTAGCATTATATCTAGCCCTGCTGTGCATAAATACAATCTTGGTGTGAGGTGAAGGGAGAGTGGTAGCCAATCCTTACCATGGGTATTATGAAAATGTAGGACTGTCATCAGCCCTATTTGAGGTCAATTTTGCATCAGAACAAGGCTTTTTTTATTTGATTCTGAGAGGTAGCCTGCTGCCGGGCTCTTGCAAGGAACAACTAGCAGAGAGGCCTCAATCCTTGCATTGGAGACAGTAACTGGGAAACCTAGAAGCTAGCTGGGACCCAAGCCAAGGGAGTCTGTCTGCAGGAGAAAATCTTTGACAAGATCTCTGCTGTCCCCAGAAGAGCCCTGCTGTTTTTCCCTGACCAAAGCCTCCCATTTAAGTAGAGAGATCCTAAACGTCATCAGAAGTGTGAGGGGGGAATCTACCAGCCTTCATCTCATCTTGCATAGTGGGTAGGGGGTTGATACTGGGAAGGCCCTTGGCAAATTGTATTAAATTCAATTGAAATCAATTCCACTATAGAAAATTGTGTTGGGAACAGCCCACCTTAATCTTTTCCATTAAATTGTGGGGTGAGTTGGGGGGAGCTGTGTAGGTCCCTAGAACATTGAATGGAAATTAAATCAATTCCCATATAGAAAATCACAGGATGAGTGTTGTTAGAATTCGAGACGAACAAAGTTAATGCCCAGTGTGTTAGAGCCGGTACAGACAGTAAAGACTTGGGTGACTGTTCTTCTGAAACCCCTGACTCATGTCCCAAAAGGGGCGTCTATAATACCAAATTACGTAACCCTAAAACGCTGCTATTCAATTGAATGTAGAGGGTGCAAAAAATGAAATTTCCCATCGATTCCCTTTCCTCCCAAACCAGAATCCCAAAGCACTGCCTGTCCTTTGAATGTGTGTTGCAAAACGATTTTTTCCATGGTATTGTGAATGTTTTCTATTGGTTTATTTGCAAGTAAATATGAGGTAAGTTGTGACTGCATATTTCAAATTTTTACCTGTCATATCGAAACTCTAAATCCTTCAAACCTGTGTTAGTCAATTGGTGCAAGAAATTTGAATTTGTGATATTGTGTAGTGCCACAATTGGTGGCTGATTTTGGTTGATGATCTGTTTTTTCAAACCTTCAATAAATAAACATATATTCTTAATGTACACCGGCCTGGTTACTAGCTCATTTGGGCTATATAGGGTGTTTGTTGGGGTGGTGTAAGATGGGTTGGAGGACTCACTAAAGTTGAATCTGTATAAGCACTTTGGGTACATGCCACCCTGCTTGTGGGGGCGGGGGTGGAAGGAACAGCCTGCATTGAGTGTGACTGCCTAATTAATCATGACAAAACTGTCTGCTCGTGCCAGGGACTTAGTTTTGACTGTCACCCTTAACTTAAGAATGTAAGTATATGCAGGAGAATTGCTCCTTGAGGTTTGAGATTTTTAGATCAAATAAAGCCTACCAAAGAAAGGTCAAATAAAACTGCATATTTTTAGAATCCTCTACCCTCACCATCACGTGACCTTTTCATTAATTTCTCAAAGCACTCACACGATTCCTTATAATCCACATGTAACTCCATATTAATATTAATCCTCATATCCGCTTTATTTTAGCAAAAATGCCATAAAAGAACTTACAAACAGTGCAAAAAATCAAGCTTAAAATCGTACAACATATATGCAATGCAAAGCTTTTGTGCAAATCAGCATATAAAACATACAATACTTTATATCAGTAGTGCAAGTTAAAAGCATAGGACAAAGTTAAACTAATCAGTCTGCAATGCTGCCGATAGTTAAAATATTTATAATGAACAGCAGTCCTGTACCAGTGCTTCCGTAGTACTTTTTCTCAAGTTCCAGGCCGTCCTTAAATGTGTAAGAAAACCCCAAGCAACAATAGACATGTTGGCCTGAAGCCAAAAGGTAAGGGCCGTGCGGCATTGAGTAAATCTTGCTTGTGTCGGTAGGGGGTTAATTTTCCGCTTCCTTCTTTCCATATAACAGGGGCAGAATATAACAAAATGCTAAAAGTCCTCAGTTGCATCTTCACAGCACGGGCAAACTTCATTCTGGGCATAATCCTGCCAATTCTTTGTATTGGCACGCAGCAACAATAAATCAAAATGTTCTCTTGTCAGAATCCAGCGATCTGCTGTGTTATTACTGTATGTCAGGTAGGGCTGTAAAACCTCTATTTTTGATACAATAGTATGCTTCCTGTTTGATCCCAACAGCAACCCCATTGATTCACATCTAACCTTAATGGAGTTTTGTATGCACTTTTTTTATAGCAATTCCTCCCCTCCATGGTCAGCAAATTCACAGGACATTGCAGGTTGGGAATACTAGCTTTGTTTAGACCATCATGTATGAATTTCAGCCACGGTATCCTCCACCAAAAGGCACTGCATCAAGATTCTTATTAAATCTTGGGTCATTAAAGCTCTCCGATTTGACCAAATGCTCAGCCAGTGCATAAGCAGGGCTCCGCGCCATTCATCCCCAACATGGGTCGCCCCGAGCTCCACATGCACTGCATAGTTTGGTGCCAAGAAGGTCAAACCCAGAAGTTTCTAAAGTTATTTTCTGTGATCTTAAGTGCTGATACATATTCAGACCCCCACAATGAAGCTCCATAATTAGTTGCTGCTTTGGTCTGTGCCTGAAACACTTCCAGAATCATTCTGAGCGTCTGCCCTTGACACATCTTTATGAATCGTGACACCAACCCCGAATGCTTGTCTCATTTTGAGATTTTGTTTAAGTATGTGTGCTGGCCCCTTTCAATTTTCAGAGAAATGGATATCCAGGTAGTCAAAATGTGTTACTTGCGGGATTATCAAACCATTGTTGAATATGGTGCACATCTTTGATTTATTTGCTCTCCCAGCTATACATGCCATCACTGCTGACATGGCTGTATTTATTTTTCGGTCTAAATTTGACATAAAGTCAGTATAGACATTTGAGCTTTGAACCCTTTGGGTAACGTGCAATCAATAGATGGGGATGCAGAATAACTCCGACACCAAATAATCTAACCAACTCGGGAAGCTGGCAAAGTTTGCTGTTTTATCATCAATTGTCTAAAACAGGGAGTTAGAATGGACATCAACAGACATTTGCTCAAACTCGCAGTTCATATCACAAACACATTTATATACAAAAAATTCATCATAGGTGATGTCGTACTACGTGGCAAATGTGAAAAACCTCCAAAGGGTTGTGCTAGGCTCAAGGGGAACATCTAAGTATACTTTCTATATGGTGTGGGATTTTGGTTTGATATCTGCTGTCAGGTGGAAAACTTATGCCTACCTCTAAAAATATGAAATCTTCAACACTATTAAGTACTCGGTATATCATTGGCTCTCAAACTTCTTTATACAGCCATCTACAATTGGTTGGCATGCTCGTGCTTTGTCTGGAACATTCAGTTCACTTGGCATGTAAGCTCATACACAGGTGTTACCAGGTGGACTTGTCTTTTACCTCCCCACCCAATTAACCCAATGTCTCATCATCCATGCCTTCTGCCATGAAGGTTGTCTTTGAACTTGGCCTTGCAAAGTATTCTTGTCTGTGACAATATAAGGGAGTGTGAGCACACATTATCCCTGTTCTAGAAGTCCAAGCGCAACTCTATTTCCATCCTTGGCTCACGTGACAGGGGAGAGCGATTTGGACCAGTTTGCAGCATTTAAATGTCTTAAATGAATAAAACTTGGCACAATTGGTGTTCTTTCTTTGCACCGTTAGAAGGGATGATTCAGCTTCTCACGTTCACTGCCTTTCAGAATATATGACCAACCTTGGCTGCTTTGACTTTGATACCAGGCCAAACAGCCTTGCCATTCAAATCCATGATCTCGGCTAATTCTTGCTGCAACACAGTTCTCGGCCTTTTCTCTCTATTGGTCCGGGCTTACTAAATTCATGACACCGATGTCCAGTTTCTATACAATGGCAGTTCCACCTGCAGTCTATTCACTACTTATAGACAGTTTCTAAGATGACTCACTCTACTTGCGTTGCAGCATCTGTACAGTTATTGGACGGATTGCATTTTCTGCAGTGTGTTGCAAACGAACAATCGTTTTTTCACATATTGAAAGTTTACTCGATTCTTTTTTTTTTAACTTCGTTGTCAGTTTCTTAAAGGTCCATGCATTCCCTTCATCCAGTTTTCTCAGGTGGTCATGTTCGTCTCTCGTTACCTCACAAGCTCCTTTCTCTCATTTTCATATTCCTTCAGGGAGTTCCTCCCTCAGATTTTCATCTCTTCGGGATACTTTTGATAAGGTTTTCTCAGAGGGGACCTACTTTCGAATATTTGCTGTGGTATGGTCACAAATGCTGGTGTCAAATATGGCACAATCTCCGGTTTCCAACATACAGGAGGTAGGGGGGGTGGGATTTCCTGCAGAGGCATTTAACTGCTCCTCTACACATTAATATGCTTCTGGAGAGCATTGGGTGTATGGGCAAGGATAACGGTATCGTCTGCATATTCAAGGAGGGAAATGGTTTGTTGCCAATCCGTGAGAAATCTGCCCCTGAATCAACCAATGCCTTATACAAGCTGTTGATATATAATGTAAATAAAACAGGAGCCAAAACACAGCCTTGGCAAACTCCTAATGCAACCTTAAAATATCTGTTACACTGTCCCTGTTTGCCAAAGTGCACACATGCACTATTAACCTCATAAATCAATGATATAATCCTCAGTAGTTCAATTGTGCAATTCATGGACTCCAGAACCTGCTGTAATTTACTTCTATTACCTTCTAGCCCTGCCGTCAAAGGTGGTGCTTATGTCCATGAATGCCAGGTAAACAGATTCCCCTCTCACAAATATGGAGTGTGCCCCCACCAAATACAAGTTAAGTGCCTGTTCTTGGGTCGCCAAACCTTGCCTAAAGCCATATTGAATATCTGTAAGGATTGCGTGGGTAAATGACAATTCCTCAACGTGCCTCAATATAATGCAACCAAAAATCTTAAAAGAAGTATCCAATAAAGATATTGGTTTGTAGTCCGAGGGACTCCTAAAGTCACCTTTTTTAAAAATCGTATATATGATGGCCCTTTTCCAGGATTGTGGAAAGGTCTCTGTTTGAAGGAATAAGTTGAAACAAATAGTTAACAGTGGGATCCATAAATCTACCTCTCCCCTATATAGGTCCACCAGCACTGCATTTGGACCTGGTGCTAGATTTGGTACCTGATGACAAATTGCCTCCTTCACCTCACCTATTGACAGCAGGATCGGGGAGCCCCATCCTCCCCTCATGCCCTTGATATCGAGGGCCTCATACCGGGACAAGAAATGGTCAACCCATACCTTAGCCTCCACATGATTTTCCCTGGATGCATGTGCTCTCCTATATGCTGGGCCTCCTGCCACAAATTCCAGGAATCACTTTGACTTCCTAGAAGAAACTGTGGCTTAACGGTCTTCCCATGCCTGATTGTCCAGCAACCTTTTTATAGTTTGCACAGCAGATTTATACTCAACCCTTGCTTTAATAACATCTCCCGTAGATCTACCTGGGTCTGTTAGCACCCCCAGCAATTTCATTTTTGCACTCCTGCAGGCCTTGTCAAACCAGCCCATCTCCCTATTTTTCTTGAGCTTGAAGTCACGCTGAAAAAGGTTGATCAGAGATCCTATCAGGTCCTTCAACATCTGTGGAGCACAATCTGGGGATGTATTGAATCAAAAATTGATAGAACAAGATGTAAATTTAATGGCGCCACTTTTTGCTGAAAGATCCTAGGGTTCACGTTTTGTCCATTTCAACATGCTTTTGCAATGAGATTGACATCACATAGATCTAATTGGGGATAGAAAATAGGGGTCAACTGGAGACACTCCCACTTAAGGGTCAGCCTTAGTGGAAAATGGTTTCTAAAGATATCTTGTACCACCTTTAAATCTAATATCAAATTCCAATGTAACACGTGCTTAAAAATAAATCCATAATAGATGACCCATGAGTGTTTTTAAATGTCAAAGCACCAGGTGTTTCAGATTTAATATGACATGTCCTGCTGTCCAACAAGTGCGGTTCAGTGTTTTCATAAGCATTATCCTTGCGGCATCGTATAGATCTGCCAGTATGCTTTTACCCAGTTTGATATTAGTCACCCCACAAGACCAGCACACTGTGAGAATTGAGGCAGTCCAAAATGGTACCCTCTACTAAGTATCCCAAGCTTATTAGTATCCACAACATGGGGGCTATTATAAACTTTGATGATTAGTGTTTTGTCTCCCTGCTCAGGAATCAGGGTCACATATTGTATAAAATCAGTTAGTTGCCATTTCCTTCTTTTAATAATTCAGAGAAGATCTCATCAATGTTGACAAACCCCCTGTGTTCCACCTAAAAATAGTTAATGTGTTTTCTACTGGTTTTCTTCTAGTTTGTAACTCGTTCATGCGATTTAATATCCAACCTTCCTGGGTTATATTAATTGGTAACCGCAAAGGTCTGTCGCCCTGCAAGTTTACATGGGAGTATGTCTCATTTTATACAGAGCACTGGCGTTAACCTTTTTACAGCACATCCTTAATATGACCTGGTCATTGAGTGTAGACTCCTTACAGACATGGAAATTAGGTCTAGAGTAACCATAACCATGTATATTCCATAATGTAAGCGGGAGTGATGCCTTTGGGAGGTCCCCAATTCAGCCCATATGACCGATTTCTACCCGTCAACCATAGTAACTGCATCCAACACAGTTGAGCTATAAGAACCATCCAACTGTGAGCGGAGCTTGGGCTTGGGGCAAGAAGGTGCAGAAGAGGGGTAGAAAGAAAACACATTGAAACTCAAGTCATGTAGAAAATGTGCATTATTACAGATCTGCTCAGCAACCAAGGGGGAGACCAGTGATATCAGCACCCAGTTGCTGTTACTATGGTTGACGGTTAGTTTTAAGCTTGCAACGTCTCCCGAGGTAATGCCGCGTTCCATCTGCAATAAGATGGAATAAAAGAAGTAGTCCAGTATGAATTTTAAAAAAAGGCTGGTTATAGCTGGTACATTATCCACAATGTTTATGTACTTCGAGCCAGTGCTCCCTAAAGATTCCTCCACATCCTGTCTCGTAGCTGATCTTATCATACTCAAAGATTCAACACAATAGAGCCATGTTGTGCGGTTAAGATTAGATCCCATTTTACCATCTCCCCTACTTGGTGGCGGTGGATGTTTAGCATGGCTCTCATGGCTTGCGCAGGCCAGGATATTAGGGTGTTGTGGAACAGGTTCAGCCACATACCCCCGGTCACTACTTGGTGGACCATGTGAGGGTGCCACACTGCAGGGGCCAGAAATACGAGGCACGCTCTGTTCAACAGGTCCCCTTGTGGGTTGGAGACAGCAGCCAGAGGAGTTACAGGGGTTAAAGGGGTTAGAGGGAGGAACCCTGCTCATAGGTTGTTTGATGATCAGTATCTCCTCAGTATCATCCTCACATGCTCTGGTTGAGAGTGCTCCAGTGGTGCCCTGACAAGTAGAAGGCATCCATTTATCCAAAGGGCCCTGCACTACAACTTGTCTTGTAGAGCCATCGACAAGCTTGTTGGCAACAATGTATTTACCGGCAATTAAGTGCTTTCCTTTATTGTCAATCAAGTTAGTGGTGGCAACACCAGAGGGAGATTTAATGAGACACTCCTTTACTGTGCCATGACCTACAAGTACCTATAGCAGTATGTCATAGCTTTTCCTTTGGTACATTGACATGACTTTGAAGCAAATATTTCTCCATGTTAATAGCATCTATAGCACGCTCCTTAGTCGTTGAAGTATTTTTTACTGAATCATTGTGTAGTACCACATAATCTAGAGCCAGGGGATGAGCTTTAAATTGTTTACAAGAATGTTCGGAGTAAAAGTGTAAATACCTTCCCTCTTTACACCGGCAGGATGACACATAGATTTTGATTATGCCCAGAATAATGCCCAGGATTTGGGGGTGGAATCTCGGTCAATGTTTTGTTTAACGTGTGAAACCGCAGCTGTGGCAAGTGTTACATCCACAACATGTTCGCCAAGCTCTTCTGCCATTTTCATTCAGAGTAAAAATAGTGCATCCAATTTGGATGTAATCGTATCCAGGACATAGGTAATTTGTATAAATTCATTACAAAACACGCGCTTAGACTTTTTCCTCTGCTCTAACTCTGCATCATCTCCATCCTTTTCAGTATAGTAGGTATATGCAGGTGAAACCTGCTCCCCTAGGATGCAACTAGCCGACATGCATACCAATAATGGTGTGTCTTGAATTATTAGAAGCCAGTCAGATCTTTATTGCCCAAGTATGCTGTCATTTTTGTTTGAGAGGAAACTGCTGCATCAGTTTCCCTTTTTAACCTTCTTGGGTTTAGGTAGTGGATTTTTCCCCAAGTTGCCAAGCAAAGAGTTGCACGCACGTTTTTCAGACCGAGAGGCCGCACTGCGTAACCCATATCTAATGGAATTTGTTTTTTTTATAGTCATCCCCATTTCCATCCCACAGTGACTGTGAAGTTGTAGTAAAATTGTAATTAAACCACTGCAGCAAGACAACCATTTAAAATACTGGATTATCATGTCATGCGCCTCGGCAACCTGGCGGTTAAACTCAGCAGCGTGCTTGTTTCAAACTCTGGGAAGTTGCCCCAGGCAGTAGCACCAACAGCAACCTGTAAAGGTTTTATGACACAGCACACTCCAGCCAGGGACTTATTCCCCTGACACTGAAAGTGGCGCACAATAAAAATGCTTTTTGATATTTATTTGAACCCGGGGTTCTTTAGTAAGAAGGCCACCAACCAGTCTCACACCCACCTTAACAAATACCCTGTGTCGCAATTGACTATGAACCAGACCAGTGTGTAACAATGAAATATTTATTAATTTTAGGATTCAAGGAACAATCGGAGCAAAATACAATTGAAACCATCTTACCACACAGTTAATTCAATATTCCTAACATAATATGCATAAACCTTTTTAAAAGAAAACCGAAGCAAAATCACTTTTCTTGGAATAACAGATGGCACACAGGTTATGCACTCTCCTTACAACACTTCCCCCAAACAACTACAAACTCAATTCTTTGTGGAGGGTAGTAGTGGCAAGGAGTCAGTAGGAAGAGGGGAAAATCAAAGTGCGAATACAGCCCACCACCCCAAGATGGGAGGCCAGAAACGAAATGTTAAACCTTATATAAGAGCAAAATGGAATACTCTGATTTTACTGATTATTTGTGCATCCGTTTACAATTGCAGTGGGATAGCTAGGACAGAAATGTGTGTGGCTGCACTAAAATGATAAGGAAGCTTGCAGACTACTGAGCAGGGCACTAAGGCAATGTGAACACAGGTAAGAAAATCGATTTTGGGAAAAAGACAGAATGCAAAAAAACACATGTGGCAAAATGGCAATTCTTTTCTACACAGAACTTGTGATGACAGGCAGCCCCATAGAAGGGCTGAACTGTTGAATATTGTTTTTTAGAATCAGAGACACAGGCACATAACAGATGAGATTGAAAGGGAAAGGGGTTACTGTTTATAGGATGATAGTGTGGGTTTTTCTATGGCAAATGCAAATCTGAATTTATCCACAACATGTGCCAACCAGAAAAGCACAATGCACATGCAAATTTGATTGTTGCCCTAGACTATTTCTGTTGAGACTATATTTTAATGGCTATGATTAGTGAAAACACTTGACAAAATTGTTACTTTCAAAGGCCAACAATAATGAACGTGAATTTTCAATGGGGAAAGTAATTGATTTACTTCAAATGATACTATGGACTTACACAGATAACAAAGAATTGGAAAAGGAATGCGCTAATGGACATAGACTAACGCAGATTCTTCTGTGGAAAAGATGACCAGATGATACTAGCAATTTGAGATTTTCAATAGGGTTTTGTAAGAGATATAGCCTTAAATTTCAATGGGATGCAGAGTAAAAAGAACAGGTTATGCAGTTTTCTGGGTGATGTGATACATACAAGGTAAGCTTGAGTTTGGGACTTTGGACAGCCAGCAAGGTCTCTGAACAGTGGGGCCAAGGGATCTGGCCACTGGGACAGCGGGGTTGAGAGATCCGGTCACTGGGACAGCTGGACTCTCCTGGATGGGATCAGCAGGGCAAGGTCTGGTCACTGGGCTCTCCTAGATGGGATCAGCTTCCTTTCCTCCTTTCTCCCTGGATGCTTGTGTATGTCTGGATCTGGATGGGTGGTTCTGCCTGGATGGAATGGGCTGCCTCTAGATCTAGTTTTTGAGTCTGAATAACCCTTGTGGTTCCCTTTCTCCCCCTTAAATAGGGAGAATGACCTCATCGGTTTACAACCGGGGGGAGTAACCTGGATTTACTCTTCTGCTGGGATAGGGCAGTCTCCCAGTGTCCCTGTGAGTCTAGAAATTACCCACCCATAGTATAGGTGATATATTTTGTTGGCCAAAAACCAACCACCTCATATGTTCAGCATTAGTGGTACAGACTCATGAGCATAACCAGAGAGCGTCCATTTTGTTGGAATAGAATTCGCCATTTTGAGTAACTTTCGCTTTCTTGCTTTTCTGTTGAAACTGCTTTGCTGTAAGTGAATTCTATTTCGTTTTTGCTCATGCATAGAGCAAGGCCACAAGTTACATGTTGAAACGCAGCCCAGACAACCCAGACAGCAATGCCCCGGTCGCCTCCCTCACAAGTCCATGGAAGTAAGCAACAAGGCATTTAATCACTACGCAGATGCCAGATAGTCTCGCTGGTGCGGCAGAAACGGGAGTAATGAACAATTAATGGCCTGAATTATGCTCTCTTTTGCAGCCCCCCCTTCACTGAGCCCCTGTAGATCGAGCTGACCTCTAGCACACGAATAGAAACTAGAAAATAGTGAGGCCTGGAATGTGTCTCTCGCCTGCACGCAGCTTGCTTGAAAGAACAAGAGCATTATGTTCCCTAAAACAAAGAATGGTGTCTGCACCTTTGCAAATTGCAAACTGTTGCTGAATATATGTCTGAAGGGTGTCCTATTCGTCATAATTGTCAATCGTCAAAACCATTGCAAAGAAAGAAACATTATGGGAGGTTTTGAATGTGTCACTACTGATTATAATAGGATCTTTTTGTATATATGTAACTGATGTAGAATGCTCACTCTCTTGCATCCCACGAGATCTGAGTGACAAACATTGCGGGACGTGAGACCCAGTCGGCCGACTGAGACTATTTGCTTTGCAATAAACCCTAGATTTTGGGAATTGAACCTCGTTTCTGGCATATCAATTTGTGTGTGGTGATTGCGCCTTGTTTTCTATATGCGAGGGTCCCCTAGGGGCCCCATCATCCCCTCCTTTTGCTGGGCTGATGGGTTCAGGGGAAATTACATAATTTTATGTGTGCATTTATGAGTTTCTTTGTTTAGCCATAGCTACTTTTTACCAAAATGTGTTATGGAGCAAAACTTCAAATCTATACTAGTCACCATCATGAAAAATAGATATGCAGATTCCATATGTCACAGGCAATCGGACAGTCTGATCGCCAACTCTGTTGCATCACCCTTCGGTACAATTTTATCATTTTCATGAACAGCGTAATATTTAAAATTCTGCAAATAGCTACACACATGCCCACCAATATCTTGCATCTCTTCGCCAAGTTTCATGTCTGTGCCATTTATAATTCACCTCGAAATGCATTTTCCTGCCATTCCAATTCACCAAGTGCCAGAAACATGCCCTTGGGCTCTTTATGCTTGTCCAAAAATCCCATGAAATACTGCTGGCATAATATCAAATTATTGCTTATTTAAGGTGCTGGGAAAAATGTCTTAATGTACAACAGTTTTTAAAGTCAATGGGCTGGCTTAGTCACTGTGTGGGCGGTCCTGCAACCCCCACAGCCAAATTGTCTTCCTCGTGGATCAGCTTGTACAAAGGACATCTTGGGAAATGGGTGCTGAAGAAAATCACACCTCTGCGTCAACACTGGGCTTCACTCCCTTCCTTTGTCTTTTTGGGCAGTCCTGCCTGCCAGTCTATCAGAACCAGTAATTATCGCACTGTCAGTCCCAGCACATGTCCATGCAGCATTAGATCACTGGTAGGTGGGAAAAGTGGGACGCAAGCCTACCTGCCAAACTGGTATGACTGGAATTCCTTGGCCTCAGCCAGGCCAATTGAAGTTTAGTGGGGGGAAAAGAGCATAATGCACATGGCTTTGCAGCCCCTCCACCCACATATACAATAATCTTTCTGTGTGAGCCATAGCTGTCATTTGACATTCACCTTTAAACCACACTTTTGCTTATTTTCCAAAGGCAAATTCACACGTGTGCCGTTTTTATTTCTTTCTAGTTACAAATGCGTTTCTATAAATCACAGGACTGTTTTCCCATTAATCTTTGGTAGTGCTTTTGCATGTACTGTGAGTTCATGGACAGGCCAGGATGCTGTAAAGAATGTCTTTGAAATTGACATAGAAAAAGAGAGAGAGCCATGCTACCTCTTTCCTTTGCTGAGATTTGAGTAAAATTATTTATTTCAAAGGAAAACAAAAGCTGTGTTTGCGTGAAAACAGATTTCTTTGCTCTTCAAGTATTTTGTCAGTAACATAACACCGTTCTGGAGATGTATTGCCTTACTTCTAGGCAATCAGATGAAATACACGAGTATGGCTGTGTTTCCATGGAGCGCATAACTTTGGAGTGTTTAAAAAGGAGAATAAAATAGAATGCCGTCTTGACTGCTGAGCACAGCTTTTGGTTTACACATGGCAGAACAGCAAAACATAGCCGTTCTGAATGCAGGTCGCTTTTCTTATGATTGAAATGAAATAAGGCAAATGCTTCCATTCTTTGGGTGTCAAGATATGAAGCTCGCCACATTGTAGCAATTAGACCAAAGCACAGCCGTCGTTGTGTTATTTACATGCAGGTTTTGATGGTAGGGGGGATTCTGCTCTGGGCCTTAAAATGTACCCCACAAACCTCACTGCAAGGGTACGCTTGTACTCGCAAGTAACCAGGTGCTTTTGGGCTTAGTGGTAGAGGTTGAACGCTTTTAGAAACACTTTTTTAGACATGTACCTGATTGGTCCTGCACTAGGTCCAACGCAGAAGCCTTGGGGTCAATCGGAAAAGGCTGCAACAGTGGTTTAGAGGCTCCGGGACTCGGTACAAGGTGACTAACCTCACCTGTTCTTCCCCATCTAATCTGCTTCTCTCGACTCTCAGCTCTTAACTTGGCTCTCCTTTTCCGTGGACTACTACATCCTTTGCGTTCCACGATCTGAACTGCAACACTAGAGAAGAGAACCTTAGGAAATGCACCCCAGTGGTCGAGCCGCTCCACAAAGTGACCACTTCCGATATACCAACTCGCCAGACCTCAATCGTGTACTATCTATCAGATGGTATAACTTGGTATATTTGCCTTGCTGTTTCCTGTGAATACTAATCTGGCTGAATGTCTTGCCCCCTCTTTTCCTGTGTGTTCTCTTACTCCTATTTGTATCTCTCCAAAATATTGGTTTCTCCCTTTTAATGTAATTTGGCAGACCACACAAATTGTATTTTAAACCTGTAAATCCAACCCAAGATCTTTGTCATTATTCATATATAGACACCGCAGGGGGATTGTAATCACATCAGGGGATTGAACAAATGGTTTTCACGTTTCCATCAGAAAAATAAATCAGACTGCGAGTCAGATGCAGGCTCGGACTGGCCTAAAACACTAAATACTTGTGTGAGCCCGTTTTTTGTGTCAAAGTGGGTCTGTTTTTTGGCCAATATGGGCCAGTTTGATGAGTTACTTGACTATGCGGCTAATAATTTTGACCAGTGTTGCTGAATAAACATTCTTCAAAATGTACAATTTGCAGCACATTTGATCAAAAGCCTCTCCCTTGGTTACTATTCAAAGAACATCACAAAAGGAATGAATTATTCCCATTTGCAACTGTGGTCCACTTTTTCGTTGGTGTCTGAGACAATTTTATGCCCCAGTAAGACCATAGTCAGATGATGTGCCTATGAGCAATTCTTGGCCCCATCATCCTGTCACAAGCTTCAAAATCCTAAGCTTCAGTTAAGTCTGTTATTGGGGAGTAACCAAAATAGTAGCTGCTGGATTTAAAGCTTACTTGTAATAGATCATGATTTGAACCTGGTGTGAATCCCATCAACAGGGTGACCCCTCGAATGACTTTTGGGTACACAGTTCTATTGAAATAGGTGTTTATTATTGCATGTTTTATGAGGTATGGAGTACCGTTTTTATCATTGGTATGCTAAACACATTGCTACATACTTTAGTACACATATTGCATTCATTCCGGCCTGCGTGAGCAGGGATTGAGGGTGCTACAGTGCCCTGGGGAGTTGGGGAGTTGGGATGTTGTAAACAGTAACTCCCGCAGCTGTATGTGCTGGCCTGGTCTCCAAACCAGAGCACACTGGTCACGACAAAATGTCCTGTATCAGGGCACAGGGTGCATGGTACATTAGGTTTGAAATACAGGTACACTAGTGGGACAATACAACAAAATGTACTCCTAGATACCGCCCAGGATTTTTTGAACATTGTACTGTTGACGGAAAAAGAAAAGAGGAACCAAGCATTCCACTGAAGAACACACTCCGCAGCCAGAGGCTGCACAGCGGTGAAGAGCGCTCTTCAAGAATCCTGCATAAATGTCACAACCTACAGGGCACCAGCCCCCCTGCCCAGCCACCCTCTCCTCGCACTTAGCGTGTGGACCCTCACCCCCCTGCACCCCATCCAATCCCTAGCATTTGCCCTCCTGTCCTCCCCTTGGCACCCACATAGCCCCTGTGCCCCCCTACATCTCCTCTTTTCACTTGCACTCTCTTCTCTTTACCTTGCACTTCCCTTCCCACCCTAGCACTTCGCATTTCACACCTCCCCCCACATTTCTTGCTACTGCACTTGTCACAAGGCCTAGTAGGACCGTTATTGTTATCTGTCTCCCTTGTCCCCCAGTCCCTTTTGTCTTGTGGCACCTTGAAACACCATTTGTTGTTTAGGCGCCTTATGCATATCCAATAAATAATGAATGAATAAATCCACGCACCGGCGTGTCACACATGTGGACGCAGCGTTCCTTCTCCAACACTTTCCCATGCTATCTTGCAATACTATTGTCACTTTAGAGAAAGCAACGTGTGGACGCTCTACAATGACAAAGATGCACATGTGTGAGAAGGATACTTCTTTCTCCTTTTTAAGTTGGAATATAGTCAGGTGTAGGGTAACCCTCATTTTGGAATGCCACACCTTTGACATTACTCTATTTATTATAATGTATACACAGCATTATAAGCTGCGATTTTAAGAGCATAGTATCCAGTTGGGTTTACGGTGGCAATTGGGAATAAGCAATCCGGAACACGTCCATTCAGGAAGCACGTGGGCTCAGTCCTATTTATATCTGCACTTTAGTCATTGGTGAGACTGCAGGAGCTCCCTTCCAAATAACTCATTTGCCAACACTGTCGCCGAATCGCCAGAGTGTGTCAAATGACTGCCTGCATACTCCAATCCAGTGCAGAATCAGTCGCACAAAGCATGCACCCTCTGGTGCAAATCACCTCGGCCTGGGACTGAAGTGTTCGTTTACAGACTTGAGAAATAGCAACGTTGTCCAATGGAAGTCTGCAACATAATTGCTGGGTCCCACGCACCGTTCCCAGAAGTCGGAGCAGCCTCCTCTGTTCTCGCGTGGATACTGTTGTCACTAAAACTGGAGGCATTTATGTGTTAAAAGCATCTATATTGTGTTTCATCCGAAGTAATTTCAAACAAAGCGCGAATTCAAGAATGTCATCGCCAGAAAAGAATGAGGAGTCATGTTTGATACATTTGTAAAATCCCGGATTTGGTAAATGCGCACGTGCAAATGCTTATACTTTGTCTGTTTTTATGTTTGTTTTCGCATGAAGTCTACTTCTGTATTTGTGTTATACTTTATTTCCTGCAACTTAATTGCTTTGCTGCGCGAGTCAGTTGGTGAAATTCTCATGGTCTGTTTGCCTTTCTTGACATGTCGTCTCAGGAATTGGGCGAGTTTCCGGAGTGGCGGAGCGCCAAGTCGAGGATCTGTAAATGCCTGGTGACTCGATCACGTGGATTCCTTTACAATCCATTGTCTTGAAGGGGGTGCCAGTGCGCAATGCAGTTTATTCTCTGCTACATTATTGTGTGGTCGAAAGGCACACCGTGTGCAATCTGCATTTGTGAATAAAAGACAGAGGTTTTCTTGGTCAAGGACAAACGTATATCCTGTTGCTTGCGACCGTCTAAGATGCAGTACTGCTCCATTTATCACCCATCCCCCTCTTCACCTTTCTGTTCAACAGACCCTTCTAGGCTGTTCGCCTTTTGCTCTTATCACGATTCTATTCTACATATGTTATTGGTTATCTTATAATTTAATATGTCTGGTATTCTGTACCTTTCTTTGGTTGTTTATCTCGACTACTCTCTTTGTGTATGGTTGTTTTGGGTGTTTTTTTTTTAATTATGAAATCGTGTGTTTGTCTCTTAATGTGATTGGTTATGTGCACTCCCCTCTGCTTTCCTCTACCATATACGTCTAATGTACCCCTCCCTTGGAAGCCCCGCCACCAGTTTGTAAAAGATTTGTTCTAATTGGGTGCCATACAAAACACCAGTAATGGACCTATTTGGAGCATATTTATTGCAGCTGAATAAAATAAAATATTCCCCACTGCAGGATCACGATTCCAGCTGTTCAATCCCCCCGCATTGTTCCTTTAAAGAAAACTACTCTGGATGGTCTAAAAATGGATCTCATTTACAATGGGATTTGCTTTTGCATTGGCGAGCCTGTACTCGCATGCCCGATCCAACCTTATACAGTTCCTGGACAGATGGGTTCCATAGGGAATTTGCAAATCAGAGAGGGGTCATTATAGACCCATTCTGGGGTTTTTCGATTTTTTGTTTAGATCTTAATGGACTTAAGCTCATATGTCCCAGGCTTTGGTGTGGGGGGGCCTCCAGTATGTCTGTATGCTGGGAATGCTGCTTAAATGACTAGGACACCACAAGCCACCTCGCAACGTAGCAAATGTGGGTGTGGTCGGATGAGGGAGGTGGGCATCTCTTCCCATGGCCAATGAATGAACGGCTCTGAGGACAATAAAACATGTCACCCCTAAAACCAAGAGTATGGATCCTTAAAAATTAATCACATCTTAAGAGTCCAATAATGGACTAGCATTGGGAATAAATAACAAAACCCCAGTCAGAGGGGAAAGCGCACTAGAACCCATAGTTAAGGAAAGGGAGCCTTGGCATTCGTGACAACCCTTGTAATGGATTGATGGAACAGTGAAGCAGTCATAGCCCACGTGCTTCATGGCAATAAAATGACCACCCAAAGACGGATGTGATCCCACCTGTACAAGTCACACTGCCCATGGAAATTGTGGCAGAGCACTTAATATATCCATTGTCCTAGTGGGCCATATTGTAAGGCCAGCATCTTGTAGGGGATTCTTGACCTGCTGAGCCCACCCTATATTTAGGGTAAGTTCATATCCTCTGTGCAATTTCTGTTCTCATTGACTTTCAAACGTCTTGGAACAGTGACTCACTGTTGGCGCCTTCGCTGATAATTGTGCAGTGAAAATCCAGCCTCCAGCAACTGTGTAGCAGACACTGCTGTTGGGGTCAGCATCTGTGTTAAAGTCCCCACCTCTCAACTTGAATTTCTTGCAGCAGGTCTTTGCCGCAGCCTGCCACCATATTACAAACCAGCATAGCATGTGCCAACATTGAGCTAGACCCTGAGCCAATGCTTAGCCACGGGTCATGTTGGGTCATGGGAGGAGAGGGTATTTTGACGTGCCTGAAACTACACTCTCAATGAGTACATACCGAACAATGACATTGAATAGCACATCACATGCTGAATCTGTGCATATACTATATTCATGGACCGAGTTTCAGCAGAAGGGATGATATGCGTCCAATGCAAAACCTAAAAAAAAACTGGCAATCGTGGGGCATTGTTGAGTATGCTTCCATATCCCATTGAGTTCATTCCAACAAACATGATGCCATAAATAAAGCATATGCCATCATCATTGCTTCTCTTAGTAAAATCCACATGAAAGCCTCCAGTAGTCTCCTATAACAATACACTTCTGATATTTCTGCATGGCCATGTTTTCACATGTAAGCTCATCCATTGTGGCAACGAGGAGGATATTGGTTGTGCCCCTGGTGGTGTTGCTGATGTCATTAATTCTCTTATATGGGATGCCATCAGTGGTGTCATTGATGCCATTCATTATGTAATTTGACATCATGTGTATGGTCATGAGTGGTCCTGAAGAGAGGATCCCAGGAATGCCCCTCATCACCCCCATGAACATGACAGGATGACGAGCCAGGAATACTCAGTCACCCATCTTATTTCGGACGAATCCCAAGTGCACCACTGGCGGACGCATACGCAGCAAGGTATTCCCTCAGCCCGCCCTACAGATCTAATCCATTAGATATCTTTACAGGTACAGGGGACTCAACAGAGATTGTGGATGGGAATACCCTAATGAACAGTCTCGATTAAGCACCAAGAAGCCATTATGCTGATATCATTAGAGACACCACGACATAGCAGCGTTAGTCATGAAACACACTCTCAGCTCTGCACCACATTACACAAACACACATTTGCATATACGAAGAACATGTTTACACAGTTCTGTAGTTAAGACGGATACATATACATACTGTTAAAGCTTTATTATTTTTTCACTAGCCAATTGCAGTAACGCAGAAACGCAAGGCAACAAGGGATCCCAAGCAAGCTTGCAGGTGCTTATGACAAATAACCCTATGGAACTACAGGAGTATATATGGAGCCTGGTAGGACCATGTGTGATTAACTTATAGGTTACCTAGTGGAACACAAACATGTAGAAATCACATTATAAGTCTAAGGAAAATTACAGGAGGCTTTAAGCCACAGAGCACGCGACAAGAGGAGCTGATTCAGGCTGCATGGAGTGCGAAGCAAGCTCAGTCACGGTTAGAGATGACCGGTCCCATTCCAAACTCTAGATGGCAAAGGACCAGCTGCAGTGAAATTGAATAAATACTCATAAATGCAGGCTCAAGAGCTAAACATTTGTGGTCTGAAAGCATGTGATGCAGCCGAGCCAGACAATGGGCATTCACCCATGGTGGGAAAGGAGACCCGATCCCAGCGACCCAGATGAAGAGTGAAAAAAGTTGTGCAACATGGATACACACTCTCATAGGCAAAGGTGGTACATAACCAGATACAATACAGACACATAATCATTTCACATTACCTTGAAGAGGTGCACAGAGAGCTGAAACCGAATTGAGTCCTAGGCCTGGGGAGATCAGCTCTAGCCAATCACAAAATGGAAAATCAGGAGTGGATGGCAAGGGGCAAGAACCAATGGTAAGCCCACTACTCTGCAACAATGTAATAGTTTCTTGGGGACGGGACAGGCCAGCCACCTGACATGCAAGGACCAGTAGAATAACCTCTATACCGTACGTGCATAAGGGTTACCACTCTCAGTACCAAATATGCACCGGGAATAGGTTTTTGGGGAAGTGCCCAGGTGACAATGCAACGTCACAACAAAACTGGGGAGCACGCATTGTAAAGTTGAGATGTACTGGAGAATCCTGATTGTCTTGTATGATCCATGTTGTTTTTTTGTAATAAACCACAGTTTTTACTTGCCATTAGCTGAGTCCTCCATTTTTTCTGGGGAAGGGTGTTTGCCAATTGAGTCGAGTGCAACCCTAGATGACCTCTGGCATACCGTCCCAACAGTTCATATTGGGGACCCACAGATGTGTTCCTATTACTAACCTCCTCTGGCAAATTCCATGGGCTGTTTGATGTTTCCTTGTAGCCACGATTTCCCTTCAAGTGATTTGCTTTCTTGTGAGTTTTGAGAAAAGTCTTGCATTTGGGCTAATTTGCATTCCGTAAATGCACTGCTTTTGTGGCTTTGAGGAGAACTTCCAGTTTGGCTTCCATGTGGTGCTGTGACATATGTGACTTAGCTGAAAGCAATCCCTCTACTGTCACATTTCAGATGGAAGTTTTTTTTTCCAAGCTTTTATAACCCTGCCATACATTTGCTGCAGTTTGTGTTTTTCAATGCTGCAGTTTGTGTTTTTCAAATACTTCTTAACACTTTAATTCCTACCAGTTCTGAAAACTCTTAATCGTATCTTGCCTAAAATGCTCTTTTCAGTAATTTGTTGGGGTTTTGTACAGCTCTACTTTGAACATTTGAACTGCATTTTGGGCACTCTGCCAATAACCAAGTGTGCCTCCCAACAGACGTACTGGACAGTGTCCTTTCATGCAATACACACTGACCATGCAATTTGCAATGACTCGAGCACAATGGTCCTACTACTGTAGCAACTTGGCATTCCTGTCAGCCGTCACCTTCGAGTGCTGTGCCATGACATGGCTGTCACCCCTGCCCCAGACACGGCATTTGGCAGATTGCCATGGGTTTGTGTCGGCAGGGCATGGCCTTCAGCTATGTCCTGAAAGGGCTGTGCTTGGGTCATAGCCCAGGCAGAGCTTTCAGTCACTCTGTCGGCTTAGTAACCCTGACTGCAATGCAATAGCTTCATTGCTTGTGGACTTGTAAAACTACTTCTAGTGTTCTAGACCTCTTTGTGCTGTTCTGTGACAATTTATGTAGTTGGAAAACCATTTCAGTTTTGATTGCAAATTAAAGAAGTATTTTGAAACCTCTTGTCCCTTGTCCGTGATGTTCTCACTAGACATCCACACATTTAGTAAACTGCTCTGCCCCTCCCCCATTCGTAGATGCACTTCAGACCTATCCTAAAACATTGCAGCCCAATATGCCATTTTTCTCCCAAAAGTGGGTCATTTTTCCCATGTTGAAGATCATGCCCTCAACCTCCCTCAAATCAGACCATGCTCTGGAGCTCTTGCGTTGGTACGTGTTTCTCTTACAGACCACTGTGCGTGAGCCTACGCTACTGTTCACAACACCAACATGCTTGATGCGATGGCTAGTTTACTTCCAGGAGGTTCTCGCCAACCAATCAAAATGATATTTGAAATCTATGAATAGTTATGGCCTGCTATCTACTTGGGATAGTCTTGGCTACATAAAAAGGAGTTTTATGTTTTTTAAAGTCCAAGCTTGATGGAAACCTGTTGAACAGCTTTTGCTGTAGCTTTCGGCCGTAAATTGTATGGAATATTCAATGGGACTTGCGAAAACAATGTTTGCCTGCCCACTCGCCAATGGATTGCCACGAACTTCCCACTCGAACACTTGACATTTTTTGGAATCTTTTTTTGGAGATTTGGTAAACTGCAACAACGTTATTAGAATATCAAAATGCTCCTTCCATTCTATCGCCACCTCAGTACTAAGTGCATAGATTATGAAAGTACCCATACGCATTTAATGTGCTGACTAGAATATATAGCTTAACTGCTGGATTATTGAAAGCGTGAGCCCCGCGCAATGGGACCTTTGTGCCATATATCCACAAGGGCCACATTTTTGTGTTGCACAGGGTCTTTTCTGTAATATTGAATACACACCTGATGACTTGCAAGCTTACATCGCGAAATGGGCGTTACCTATTGCCAGTGTATATGCTTTGGATATGCACCTGGGAAGTGGTGCACATGCATGCATGCATCTCTGTGGCGGCCATCTTGTATTGTGGTGCCCATCTTGTAGTGGGGAATAAATGCATAACCCCGGATCTTTTCCAGGCCTAGCAACACCCCTGCCGGGGACGCCATGGTGGGGTTTATTTACAAGCCCAAGTTGGGGCATGGCCACCCACACGAACGTGAACTACTTGACATTTGCGCTTTGTCTATTTTGATGCAAGTACAACACTCCCAGACTTTGACAAAGCATCGATTGTAGCTGATAAAATAAGTGTACTCCGCTAGTACCCAGTGTATTGGCTGTATTCACTGCCTAGGGAAGGGCATTTGTTTTTGATAAGTGTGCCTGGCAGAGGCTCTGTATCTTTCCGAGGGAGTGGTAATCTGGCCCCGGATAAGTACCACATTTGAAAAGGATTGTGTCTATGACATTGAAAGTTTAAGGACAGAGTTTGATATGAGAAATGCTTTTTGAGTAGCTGATGAAAGCATATCGAGCCATTTGATGAAAAAAGTGCTTTTAAAATGCCTGTACTCGCCACACACCTAATATATTATTCATAACCAAACGGACAGTCCTAATAATTATACAAACAATGAGCTCCATTAAGTTGCAAATATAGCTTCATGTTCATGGCCACAAGTAAATATTTACAGAGGCAAGTGCGCAAAGTAGCTTTAATGGAATTCACTACCCATTCTTTGAATAAACCACAATTTCTGAGAAACCATCAGAATGTTGCCACTGGGATAAAGCAACATAACTCCATTGTTCCCAGCATGCCTAACCCATTTGGTGCTTTCCTGGGATTCTTCCACATCATGTTTACCTGTTAAAGTAAGTAATTCATGTTAAAGAAAATAAAAATCGGCCATTGTAGCTAATTTAAAAAAAAAGTTTTAGGTGTACACTGGGGTGTGTGTGTGTGTGTGTGTGTGTGTGTGTGTGTGTGTGTGTATATGTATATATATATATATATATATATATATATATATATATATATATGAGCCCTGGTATATTTTACAGTGCTCAGTACCAGAATATAGCCCATTACTAATCACTGCCATTGTAGTGTGATGAGGGGCATAGGGACTAGGTGGTTTGCCCAGAAACTCGTACTTTTAAAGATACTAAGGTTTCTTTATTGCACAGTAGACCTTTTTACCATTTAAACTACATCTATTCAGTTCAAGGATTGCAAATTAACACGTCTTTCCCTTAGAACCCACTTATGAGGATTAAAATCTGTCACTCGGAAGAAGCTCATTTTGTAGTCTCTTTATTAAACACAAAAGGAAGTATCATTAAATGACATACACTGGGGAGGGGTCTTAACCTATTGGCAATTTCCTTGGGCCCAAGGTATACGCCAGAGCAAAGTACCCTGGGACATGTTGGTGAAACACAGAGGGTCACCGGGAACTAACATGGCAATGTAGGATATGAGCACCAGAGCCGAGAGTAGAGACATGGCAGAATATGGCCATGGAAAGGGAAGATTGACTTGGACCAAGGCAGAGCTTGAAATGTGGCATACAGCGAGCAAAGGGCATCCGGAAGGAGAGTGGAGGAGAGTGGGGTGTGGTATGTGTTGCGAAGACTGGGGCAGGGTTGTTGAGACAGTGTGGAATGATAGGGGAGCAGATGGCAAGAGGAAGCCATGCAGGAGCCATGCAGCAGACAAGTGACATAAGTAAAATGCAAAGATAGACATGGCAAACTGTAACGGTTTATTGAGAGGCCACCCTCAACACAGGGAGTTCCTTCTCACCCCAATCAAGTTGCCACACATCAGCCCTTATTCTCACACATATCATGCCCCTTGGATTTCTGCACCTGTGTCATCAATGATACAAGACCCAGGCTGGTGTACAGAAAATATATTTATATTAATTTGAATTGGATGGTAAGAAAATCACACTAAAATCACAAACACCATTTTATCCATTGCACAACAGAATAAACTTCTCGCCATAAATAAATCACACCAGTTGGTTGGGAAGAACGCAAATCACAATTCTTTACTTTCTACAGATTTCACTTCAAGAAATAATCAAACCGGTTAATAAACAAACACAATTACATATGCAATGCTGTGCATTTTCGATTCTCCTGCACGCTTAAAAGGGCTTTCAGTCTGGTTTTCCGATTGGTAACAAATGCATATGGCAACTATGATTTCACCCACACCTTTTTCTTTAGAATAAACACAGGGTGATTTAGCGGTTGGTGTTTCAGACCCCTCCACCTACTTCGGTCGTGTTGCTGTGTTGGTGAAGCTGGCCAGAAACAATTCCGATTTGAGAATTTTGGATTTCCGACCCTCCTCCAATTAAAGGTCTGTATTGGGGAAGCTGAACCCATAGGATTACTCAATTAAATTACAGTCTATAGTTTTCGGCACACACTGGGAATGAGCTTTAATTTCAACAAGTTGAAATTAAAGCTCATTCCACACATTCAACAAGCTGGCAAGTTGAATGTGTTCTAAGAACACTCGCGGTGTCCTGAAATGTTCAAAAATAAACAAAATGGGGGTGTTCTGAGGACGTTCTCCGTATTGTGTGCCTGCTTAGCTGTATCCAATGAGGGAATGGCACAGAGAGTGAAGTGGAAATGGTAGAAGGGCTGTCTAAGAGTTGCGTGGTCCGCGGACAGGGCGTGCTACATCCGGGGTTTTCCAGCAAATCCAGCATGGATAGAAGACTGTAGGGATCAGCCATTCGGATGTTGAGGTTGTGGATTTGTGTTCAAAGAGACTGTGTGTAGTGAAGATGGCAGAAGTGGAGAAAGTCAGGGTGTTGGTGCTTGGAGAAATGTTTGTGCATGGTTTACAACAGTATGCTCAATGCAGGCATGTTGCAAATTATTTTGATGTTAAGGGAGTGGAGATGGTGTGGAGCACTGTGCCTGATTGCAATGTACAGGGAATTGTACAAGTTTGTGAAGATATGGGCAGGATGAACAGTCCCCATGTGGTAGTTTTGCACTATGGTGCTTTCCATTTGGGCTATTTCAGTGCCTCTACTTTGTTGGCAGATTTGGAACACTTGGTTCAAGCAGTAATGAACATCCTTCCAAATGCCAAAGTAATTTTTTCTGGATTAGTACCTAGGGCAATATGGGACAATAGTTCAGTTTTTTGTCCTCAGCAAAACAATGCCAGGTGTGTAATCAACCGAGGCATGTGTGCCTTCATGCTTAGAGCTGGTATGTTCTTCTGTAATAATGAGAATATTGATTCCAGTAATGCTGTTTATTTTAAAGAAGATGGCATTTCCTTATCTTTTATGGGAAATGCCATTCTGTTTTGGAATGTAAGGGTTGCTTTGGAGAAGGTTATGTGAAGATTTTAGGAGTAAAGTAAGACATTTTTTTTAAAAGATACAAAATAACAGGTGTCTGTCAAGCATCTGCAAAAAAACCCCAAAAAACGGCTCTTTTCAGAGCCAACCTCAAAGGGGAAATGGGGCACACTATTTAAATTTACATTCACCACGCTCAGATTTTCGATATGTCCGCGGACATGGCGGTAGTCCGCGGACATCGAAATCACTAGCTAGGGGTTTAGTATGTTCTATGTTATATGTATATGAAGTCGGGGATATTATGGTTAAGTTGCGCTAATAAAAACCTATGAAATTCAATGAAAAAACTTTGTTAAAGGGACGTTATGGTTCAAAGTAAAACCGAAAAACCCCTGAAATTCGGCAGTTATGCTAAGATAAGCAACCATAACTCGTGCCACCGTGCACTGCTAACACTAACACCCAGGACATCAGAGATGACATCACAAATGCCATTGATGACATCACTGATGACATCACATGGCTGGCTCTCCCTTTTTTTCCTTTACTGACATATCTAAGCCACATAACTTCAGTAACAGTCAGGAAGTAAAAATTGAAAAGGTACTATATTTGTAGACTTAGGGTCAAGTCATATCATATGAAACATATATATAGCAGAAGACACAGGCTTGAAAGAGAGCAATCCTTTCTGTGCATGAAGATAATCATTAGAGTTATCAGCACTTTCTCATAGTTTTATTTTTATTACTATACCTTCCCTGTATATGCTCATATTGTATACATTGTACTCACACTCCTTTCCTTAGGGTTCACTGACATCATTTGATACACATACATACAGTAAGTAGCAGCTTTGAAACAGAGCAATCATTTCTCTGCATAAAGATAATCAGTTAGGTTATGAACTCTTTCTGCTACTACTTCTGCTTTTTTGCTTACTTCTCTGTCCCTGTATATACTCATATTTGTATGTGTTGTTGTCTCTTTGTGTTTTGTCTGTAATAATCTAACTATGTATTAAGTGGGTTTTATTAGCTACTTATTACATGTTTCACAGTACGCAAAACTCTAATAAGAAAACAGTTATCATTCCATTAAAATACATGGCAAGATTATGTATCGTGCACACACTGCCTAAGTTTCTGCATGAGTTGCTTAGTATACTGAATAGAACTTCATAATAGAATGCTATTTATATCAATGCGTTGCTTAGTGCACTAATTAGCTCATGATATTTATTCAAATGATCCTTGACACTTTTTGGTCAACATTATAATAATCCCTCCTACAGAGTTTTCATGAAAAGTAAATGCACATATGATGTCATCAGTGATGTCATCAATGACATTTGCGATGTCATCTTTGATGTCCTGGGTGTTAGTGTTAGCAGTGCACGGTGGTGCGAGTTATGGTTGCTTATCGTACCATAACTGCCAAATTTTTAGGGGTTTTTCGGTTTTACTTTGAACCATAACGTCCCTTTAACAACGTTTTTTTACCGAATATATATATATATATATATATATATATATATATATATATATATATATATATATATATATATATTCCGAAAGTGCATAAGCTATGATATTCCATTTTAAACTAATAGGAAATGTTTGTTATGCAAATGTGGATCCCCTTCCTCCAGGCCATTTGATATCCATGACCAGCATGTGACCAGAGCTTCCTGGACTGTGTTTTTATTACTCTTTGCTGTTTGAAGTTGGTAGGCTGCAGATCCTGCAACTGGTGCTCAACCCATGAGCTGATGCCATACTCCTTGACATTCTAATTTATCAGCCTGTTGTTTTATATCCGCTACCCTGAAAGTGAGATGGCTGCAACCTAAAATATTCCACCTAGTTTGGCCAGTTCTCTGCCTGCTATGCCATCCACTCTGCATATTCTCTTACTTTCTGTCATTTTACATAATGAATACACACAGCTAATTAGATGTTTACGCAAAGTAGTGATCAATAGTTCCATCCAGTCTGTACATTTTCATATCTACTGCAATACCACACACTGTAGTTCGTCTCCAGAGATTGCTTTGCTGTTTGGTTACAATTGCATTACGCATTTGCACCTGTAGGAGAGAGCTGGCCAAACTGTTTTCAGGGTCTTTTTCATAATATCTGTTTTTGTGTCCATTCGTGCAGCTAACCTTTTGCATTTTACAGACACTCATCTAGGGCTTGCAAAGTCAACTCACCCACTCGCATACTCGGGTAACATTTGCAGGTGATGTTTTGAAGCTTTTATTTAACATTGACTTTGCAGTAAATGTCAAATACAAGTTTCACTGTGCATGGCTGGCCTGTGGGTGGCAACAGTGTGCCAAACAACGTAGGTTTGTGGTGACATGCACCATTTTACAGAAAGCAAGTTTACATTTATTTTACATCTGTTGCCATATATCTAGTGCATTTCTCCTGGATTGAGTAGGTAAACTAAGTCACTGGACCTGTAGGTCTCGCAGAATTTCAAAGGATTTGCATGGCCTGAATCACTAGAGTCTTACTTGCTTGATACACAAAAATGCTAATTTGGTGCTCATTTTATGTCTGGGTACAAATAACACCGGGTGACATAAACAATATTAGTACAGCATTGCTAATCAAATGGGTTTGTTTGCTATTCAAGAATATCTTAATGAAGAAACTCTGCTAATCAATTTTTGAAAACTAATGTATGCCTTAGTATTTGTGCAATGAATTAATAAATGGAGGGTATTGACTGATTAGGAGAATAATGTAGCCCCAGTCTATGTATTCAATCAGGTGTTTTGTAAACTCCAAACATGTTAACGTAATTCATAAAAGGAAGGTATAAGCGATTTATGCCGTGTTTTTATTTTCAGGGGCATTTTAATACATTTGGAGATAGAGTGGGGCGCAGTACAGGATCTACATTTCTGCTGTGCCCTCCACTTAACCTTCAAATATCATGATGCTCTTCTGCCAGCATGCTTTTTCATGCTGGCGCAAAACCAATAGATGCCGATGGAATCCTCCCGACTTTAATACCTGGTAAAAGCACGCAGTTTCCATAGGAATCCATTGTAAATGTTTAATGAAAAGCGTAATTTGCAAGCTGCATTTACCATTTTTCCAATACCTGGTAAACTGAAGAGTAAAGTTGATTTTGCCTTTGTTTTACCCTTTGATTTTCCACTCCCTTTTGGAAATTACCATAATTGCAGGGTGGGGACCATTTGCACGCAAGTGCAAATGGACATTGTGCCCACCAGTGCAATTTAGGATTTCTCGCGTGACTTTAAGCCCTGTGTGGTTTTCTTTTTTAGAAGCGTGTAAATCGTTTTTCTTTACACCACTGCGCCACTGTTCCAGGGCTCATGGCTAACTTCTGTCTGGATTATGCCAGTTTGCTGCCCTTCCCTCTTTTTCTACTTACATATTTCAGTGGGTCCAAAGTCCACCCGTTCAGTTGTTTTGTGTTATGTGCAGGAGACCATATTTCAGTCTGCAGGGTCTCTGCAGTGGCTACTGGTCCTTGATGGAAAATAATGAATCGGCCTGTCTCTGCTTCAAATACTTGCATACCCTAGTCTCCAGCCTCTGAAGGAACTTTCAGAAAGGACCCTATCCTGCCTTCATTTCCTCGAAAGTTGTCTGTGTTCTTTAAATCTTCGAGTTAAATGTAGAAATGAGCACTAGTTTCTAGCTTGATGAGTCCCTGACCCAAGAGGTTGATGAATTTACAGTTTGATGTTGATTTTAGCGCCTGCTTGCAGTGTCTTCAAATGCACATTGATTCCTTAGTGCCACTCTGATTGTGTGGTAGGTCACTGTTGATATTGTCAGTGTATAATGGAGGAAGGTTACACCGGTTTAATGTGATAAATGAATGAAGAGCTCTTGAGAGGGATGCAAAAGGGAACTCTGGCAGGCATTGTTAGCCGAGCAGCGCAGATGCAATCTTTGCACCGACGTATGTTCAGTTAAGCAATAACTTTTAACACATCTTCATCAGTCTGTCGACCAATATTTAAGGGTCTAGGTAATTCCTTTCTGCAGTTCATGAATCCAACTTAGACAGAGGCACCCTGCTGCACAACGCGCTTTCGATAATTCGGTATGTGCCAAACGCCATGAATTCGACGCATCCGTTTATTGAGGAGCCAGTTTACCAATAAGCTACAATCTGTGTCAGTTACTCATAGTAACAATGCCTGGCTCCTGATGCTGAATAAGTAGAGAGTTCGCCGTTTAACAAAACTTCTTAGTGAATCGACCCCACAGCCTGTCCCCAGGTTTGCACGCAAAGTACCTGACTGACATTACAGAGTGCTTAAGGTTTATGTTCTAGGTGCCCAGAAGTCTGTCTCGGACTGGAGTAAATCATAATCTTGCGCCCCAAAAATAAAAATAAAAGTGTCTCATAATTGTGAATGGCTATTTATGGCTTTTTACTTGCACCCCCACATAATGCGTATGCGTGATTTGGGTAAATGTATGGGAAATATAGACCTTTTAATGTATGACATGGTTATGACATTCGTTTAAAATGCCAGCGCTGCAGTAATTGCGTTGTTCCATATGACCCCCGGAAACAGGCCACCCTGTCGTTAGTTTGGCCCTTTTGCATTGTCCTATTGCCGTTTGAGCCAGTCGAGCCCGCTAGAAAAATCCTCCTTCCCAAAGGCAGAAACAAATGAAAAATAAACTGTATAAACCGTATACTCGAGACCTCCGCACCAGCCTACAAAACGGAACACAGCCTACAAAACGGAACTCCATCGGCTGCGCCAGCTTGAAAGCAGGGAAGTGCTGGGCACACAAGGGCATTTCCTCCTTAGCAGAGGAATGACGGAAGTCTGGCACGGGGCATATTTATGGGAGTGTCAAAGCCCTACAAAGAATGTCATCAAACGGGTGAACTGCAAACTCTTGCATATGAGATTATTCTCAGCCAAACTATTTGATGAAGGACTGTTTTCTCCTTTGATGAGACATGAACATAATCCACACTTATTGGGCCTGTATTTGTTTCTGCAGTTTGCCAATCTCTTTCTGCAATTCACTGATTTGTGAATGAGTGCGTTTTGTGAAAGGGGATGCTTTGTTAAAGAGCAGATAGATATGTTTATACTTTCGTTTATATTGCATATTGTGGTTTGAAGATGTTTGCCGTCGTTCATCATGCGACTGCTACCCCAGTCTATTCACATGGACTCTATACATGGTTCAAGTGCAATCATTCTCTCCTTGGTGCGCTCATGTTTGAAGTGCTTCTATATCTAATGCCATTAACATTGCACCCAGAGAAATATGCTTTCCGATTTTTCTTTCACTTGCATTTACAGCATCCCTCTAATGCTTCCAGATTTAGTCAATCGGAGGAACTTGCGGGGCGCTCGCTGCCAAGTTGCTGACATTTCCAATCCATGCTTCCCCACTTGACCACACTGTGTGATCCTAGATTTGATGCTATATCACTATGGCCCTCCGTTTCCATATATTACATAATTGGTAGCATTAGGGATAGTCATTATTACTTCCATAATGGGTAGCAGTAGATGTATTCATTATCATTTGAATAAACATCATTAACATGAAACAGTTTAGTCTGACTCCTTCTGGGTCACCACACCACTTGTCCACATATCCAATCTGACATGTCCAAGACCTTTCTGAACTCAGGAACTACTGTATCTCCCAATTCAGGTGCAGCCCTGCTTGAGAAGTAAGTCCAGCTGGGAATTTTG
The DNA here is from genome assembly GCF_040938575.1 of Ambystoma mexicanum. Lineage (NCBI taxonomy): Eukaryota > Metazoa > Chordata > Amphibia > Caudata > Ambystomatidae > Ambystoma > Ambystoma mexicanum. The sequence continues at coordinate 963,766,232 of NC_090924.1, forward strand.
CCAGCAGGCATCAGGAATTGCCATTAGAGTTCCAAAACCTTTGTTTTAAACCGACTTCTAGCAGCCGTCTTGTAAGCGACTTCAATTCAACACTACAGCTAAGTCAATGTCTAGTCTGGGATGCTGATGGAAGCCCTTATTGATGTATTTTTATGTCCAGTTCATTTACTCTGGATGACAACCCTTATATAACACCCCTCTCTCAGAATCCCCCGACCCCGCTGAGCCAAGAAGTAGGTTTGTTTTGCAAATTTAAAAGGTTTATTTGAAAATTAAACAATATATATCTATCACACTTTTACCGTAAATTAATATTTGATAGCACACTTGTGAGGATGATAGTGATCAACAATGGATAATGTTACTGTGGTACACTCTTTTTGATGGCTTAGAAGTGATATAGAGAGGATGAAGTAACTGATAATGCTTTTATGGCTTCAAGGACAATGCAATGATGAATGAATGCAGTACAGAAACTAAACTTGATATGACTTCAACAAAAGACAATGTAATCACTTTTCAGGTAAAGAGATGGAAGGAAAGCGCACAGTTCTCGGGAATGCAATCAAATATAATTCAGTTCCCCCCTAGCAAGCTTAGAGGAAGAGGGATGATTTTAACACAGGCAAAGTACTTTAAAGGTGGTATGCAAAGAAGTGAAAAATATGCTAAAATGATTTAATTCCCTCTAGAGGTTCAGGGTGGGTGACAGCTACTTTGTATTAGTTCAGGATCACTTTAGCAATGCTTTATGAATGATTGTCAGGTTGCAAACGAATTTTAGCAAAGGAAAGCAAGGACAAATCTTTTACACGTGGCTGAAATTAAGCAAAATGTCAAATCGCGGCAAATTTAGTCGCATGCGTCGAGCGCAATTACGGAGGCACTATAAGGAGTTGGAAAGCTTAGAATCTTAGCTTTAAGATGAGAGTTAAAACTCGCTCCTAGCACAAACGGTTCCGGAGATACGGCCGATTTAGTAAAGGTATTTTTCCTGGTTTGAAATTTTAAAGCTCAGAATGACAGATGACAGTTTTCAGTTTTAAAGATGACAGAATGACACGATTCTAGGAGGCAGTTCTAATAGGCTAAAATAGTTTGGATTAGATTATTTTAAACTAAAAGATTGGTTTTGGCACAGTGCTAGCTGGGTACTCATACTAGATTTTGGACAGGAATGCGACTTCGTCACCGATCGGGTCAGGATTGGCTGGACTTCTGCTAGCAGTTCTTCACAGCGATCTGGTCTCTGGTTCTCTCTGGTTCCGGATACAGCACTGCTTTCTGGATACTGCTACAGGTTCTTGCAAAAGTTCTTGGCAAAGAATTCAAACAGCTTGCCCGGCTGTTGAATAGTTTGGTTGGTTTTGAGGCCTGCTGAAGAGGATTCAGCTTATGGATTCAGGCCTCTCTGCTACAAATTCTGGAGTTAATTTCTGGTCTCTGGAGATTGATGGATTTGAAGTCTGGATGTGAAGTCTGAAGTCTCCCGGCAAAGCGTCCCGCAAGAAAGTGGAAAGTGAATCCCTCTACCTGGGTTTCAATGTTCCTTTTATGTGTTTTGAAAATGGGTGTGTGCCTGGGCCTAGCTAAGCCTGCCCCTCTCAGTTATCATTGGCCAAGCTTTCCTCTCTCCCTTGATTGGGGGAACTGGGTTGTGAGTCAGAGTGATGAGGTAGGTTTTATGCTCCGAGGAACCTCCCCTTGTCAAATTGCACACATCTATTTCTGACCCAAATACATATTTATCTATGCACCATTTTTCTAATATTATAGGTCCAGTTAACATATCTTCTGTAGCACCAAACCATCTGATCCCTGTCTTTGTATGATGTTGTGTCCACTTATGACAGATTTCTCCCCTTTTCATCCAGATAACGACCTCTAAACCTTTCCAGATTTTACACAGATGTGCACCAGGGATATGGGTTTCAGATGATAAAGTGTTAGATTTTTAACATGCATACATTTGGAGTAACAACCCTTTTTTCCGCTACTATCCCTAAGAACATACCACAGGATCCTAACACCTCTTAAAATGTGCACAGAAAAATCACAAAAATGATGTTATTTATATAATTTTGACAAGTCCGCACTGTGAATTATCCATCTTTTTAAAATCATGCTCTGGCCCCAAAGCGGTGTGGTTTTCAAAGCACATGGTGGGATTTCTGGTTTATCCACTTCCCCCAAGCTCAGCTGGCTCTCACAGGCACTGCCCCTCCCAGTTTCTCCCAAGAGGAAGCCATTTTACGACCCCCCCAATATAACATTTGCCTGAGTCTAGGACAGGGCTTTGTTCAACTTCCTGCAGTCCCCAGGTGCTCCTCCCCTTTTCCAATCCGAGAGGTGTCATCCCCTTTGGCAGGGGCAGCAGGATGCAGCTAGGCCTGGGAAGAGTGGCTGAGCAGGTTTCTCCTGTCGGGGGTAGTTGTCAGGCAGAATTCAGCTAAATGTCACTTTAGTTCCCAGTTTTCTACATTCAAATCCAACTTACAATTTTTGCACATGCAGCTAGAATGCTGATTCTAAGTTCAAAACTATGACATATAAACAATTGCAGCCTATGTGACACTCACAAGTAGGTCACTCATTTATTCTAAACATTTCGATTTTAGTGGCTTTAAACCCAAATTCACTTAAGCTGCTGACATCCCCAGCTATTTTTTATATATACATTAAATAATGACTTCCTTCAAGTCATTTCAGAATATAGTTTTACATTGTATCCACCTCTTAGCAAGTCTTTCCTTGGCCTGGTTTGGGTTAATTTGTTCAGTTTTACACAAAAGTCTGGTGGTTTTAAAACACCAGCTTTCTGATAGTGGTGAGCACCAGTATTGCATACATTTTTTACATTAAGAAAATGAATTCCCCCACAGTTCTGGGTTGCTTTTGGCAATCAGCATTGCCATTCCCAATGGTTTCAGGCTACTGTGTGTGTAGCCCAATGGTGGTTTTAGGCAGTGCCCTCCTGTGCTCACAACATAGGCAAAAATGGGTGGCAGCCAATTCTTCATGTTTTCCCTGTGAACTCTCTGGTGAGTTCTGGCCATCATGATGTTTTCAATGCCTGTAATGCACAGTTTTATGGTAGGGCTTGGATGCATGGGTAAAAACATCCCACAGTCTACTGCCAGTATTGTCACCAATTTCACATTGTGCAGGTTTACTCGTGGATGCTAACAAAAATATTTCTGACTTTGCTCAAATGACTCACAGGTGTATAGACATTGTTCCCTTAATACTACTTTGTTTTTGGGTGCTGCTGATGGACTTTCAAACACACTACTCTGAAGCGGGACTGACACACTCTCACATCTGGGTTCACCATGTGGGGCACTGCAAGTATGCTGCTGGTTGTTCACTGGCTTCTGGGGGTATGCTGTGTAATATGTTGGTCCCACTCTTGTGCATGTCGCTTCATGTGACGTGGCAAGGGTGATGTACCCAGATTGGTCCCTGGCTTCCCATTGGATACAGCATTTCTGAACAGACTACAGGTGGCAAGATGCTGCCCATGACCCTGTACAAAGAAATTCCAAATCCTCTATATGCACTCTGGACATGCAGTACAAGAGGTAACATGGCGTCCCACAAGGTTCATAGGTGTTGTTGGTTGCTGTGATGTCTGGTAGGTGGCCTCATTGATTGGCATATACCACTGACACATTGCTTTCTCTGAGGTGTCGTAAAGAGGTTACACATGACTGCTTTGTGGTGGCATTTTTACACACTAAACCCGTACAGTGTTATGGGTGTAGTTGATTTTTCAGGCTGTTTTTCCTGCAGCCTTCCTTCTTGGCAATACTGTTTTTTTTCATTTCCCCCATCGGTGCTTGTAACTATAAAATGCTTTGCCAGTGTTCTCTTGTAAAAAGAGTGGCTGTAGTCAACATGTAGATTATTTTCAACAACACCAATGCAAGAGGTAAAGATTTCAAATTGCAAGCTACTAGCCAGCCATAAAGTCACTGGCCACTTCAATTCTAAGCCCCTACACAAGGCACACTGTTTCTTACTCACCAAGATTCCATAAACACTAGCCAATGGAAAGTGCACATTTTGCATCCTGCCATTGTCAAAATCTCAGGCCAACCAAGTTAAGGAGATGGGTGATGCAGTGGATGTGCTAGGCTACGAAACCTTCTTCTCCTCTATCAGGGGCAATTAGGCATGGCTTTGTTGCTTCCAACCTACTGCAAATCACAACGCCCCTCAAGAACGTCTGTTCCTTCCACCACATATCCAGTGGAAGGTTCTTCAGCTGGCACCATCACTGACCCCCTGTAGAACATGGACGTACATGCTAGTCTGTTTCAGCGAGGGAGCATAGGTTACGTACCCATTCGTGTGCCACTGATCTTAGGGAAGTTGGGGTTTGGGCTGGCTCCAATGAAGTGGCAGAAACTGCTAAGGCAGAGATTACATTGGAAGCCATACTGCCCATCAATACAACTGGAGATTAAATGCGTGCAGTATTGGTTTTAGCATTGGTTGATGTGCAATGTGTAGTTACTGTCAAACTCTGTATTATTCTACTACTAAAGATTTATGCATCCCTATTAATTGCAGCAGTTACTCTTACTGCAATGAAATGTAAAACCTTTCTGCAGCGCCTTCCTTGCCTACGTTTGACCTCTGGCTCTGAGAACACCTTAATTAGTGTTGATTTTTGCCTTCAACACTTTAGACACGGCAATCCATGGCAGAGCCTTATTCAAAAGAAGGTCATGTATGCTCTTGCACCTGGCCTTAACTCATTTGCTGACAGTTACTGTTCACACATGTTAAATCCAGTACCTTTAAAATCCTACTGCTCTCAAGCAGGTGGTGTGTTGTATCACACAGCCAATCAACCTACCTCTTATGCCTGTTCCTTGTAATTACCACCACCACCACCGCCATCAATTTTACCAGCACCCCACCACCATTTTTGTTCTGGTCCCCAAAGTAATTAGAATGCTTGTTTGTGAGCGCATCAATGATCCAGTCGACACTGCGTGCACAACACATACACCACTCATTGCTGTTTCCTAGTGTTCAATGGGGGGCAGGGGTGCTGGAGAAAAAGGGAATGCTGAGGCACACTGGCATTATTACCTTTTCACACCAGTGTGCCACAGCCCTTACACGCAGCAGGCAGCCCTTTCATTCAAGGCACCACATGGTTAAAAACCACAGGATTCTTGAATGACAGGGCTGCCTGCTGTGTGATCACTCTGTCCCCCGAAACAGGAGGAGGGCTGGAGAGCCCAGTCTCTCCTTTGATTTCTGAGTCAAGAGTCCTCATGCATCATGAAGCCTAATTTAAAAAGCTTCATGCTGCATGTTGACTCTTTCCTCAGAAACAAAGGGAGATACTGGTCCCTCCAGCCCTCCTACTGTTTTGTAGTCCAGAGTCCATCTGGCAACCATGTAGCTGAAGCCATGGTTACACTGGCTGTCTGCAGATGTCAGTACTTCCGAAGTGCTAACACCTGCAGACATTTAATGGAACTGTGCTGCGTTTCGGCTACATGACTGCCCGAGGTGTCTGCATGGCTCTGGGTAGTCTGGGTGGGCCGGGCATAGCCTCGGCTTGGGAGCCCTTTCTTGAGACTGCCAGGGCTTGGCCCGGCCCACTTAAATCCCTGCCTGAACATGTATGCATTGTTTCGCATGGATGCACAAAAGTGAGGCCATCCTGTAGCAGTGTGGTTGGTATGCAGATCTGTCTCCCTATATGGTTCAGATCAGACTAGGTGGTGATTGCATTACTTTCCAAATACATTTTACAAACAAGTGCTAGTCTTTCTTCAATGTAAAGTCAAGCAACATCACAACCAAATGTTATCGTATCACTCCAGTACACTTCCAAGCCATCTACTCACTTCTCAAAAAACAGAATTTGAATACACACCATGAAAACAGGCTTTACCACCTTGTCCCCAATGCAACCAATTCTTAAATAATTTCACAATTGGGACTCTGCAACCTATTGCAACTTTCCTCAATGAAACGACATTCCGACACCTGATAAGTATGAAATACAGTTAGCTGCCTATTCGCTATGCAACTTCATGTGCAGATTTAAAACACATAAACTCCTCTCAGAAATTATATTGCACATATAGAGATGATTACAGCGTGAAATACAGATGCATGGATCTAGATGTATGAAAAGCAGTGTGTTGATATATAGAAACAGCACAGAGACGGGAAAGCTGGGCAAAAGGTTGATTGCGGACCAGGCTGGGTGAACTGTTCATCCCAGGGCCACACATGCAAAGTGCAAAAAAATGAGATGAAATCACTGAAATTCCAGCATGCCTAGAATTACCTGAGTTATCAAAGGCTTACGGTCATCTATCGATCTAGTCCAGCAATCATCTTCATTTCTGCAATGTTGCAGGTATTGGTGGTTGTGTCCACTTGTGGGCCTCCACACTAAGATGAAAATGAGCAAAGACCACAGGTGCATGGTCATAGTGCATATAGGCTAATTATGCATTTAAATGACATATTCTATCACCTGTTGTTTGAATGTTGGATAACAATGTGGCCTATAAACCTCCTTTAAAAACCTATTTTTTGCAATGTATACTGAGGTTTATCATTATCAACAGCGCATACTGGAGATGCAAGTCGTAAATAATTGCCTACGCATGAGGCGAGGATCAACCATGACACCACCCCACTACACCCCCCTGTTACCCACTGGACCTACCCTGCCTGCTAGTTCATGGTCTACTATACCCTCATAATGTTGCCAATAGCCAGCGCTCCTGGCTTGCAGCCATGACCAGTTTCCAAAATCCATTGGGCATGATGCATGCTCCAATAAGTAAATCTGAGTAGACATTTGTTCTTGCCAAAGGCCAGGCCCACTAGCCAGGCACCAAAGTTATAACACTATTCTTTATACTTATATTTTGACACTTTATAAAAACAAAAAAAACCACACATTTGCAAAACCATCCTTTCATGCCCTTACTCATGCTCCTCACACAGGTTTGCTGCAATCCCATCCATCACTTGGGGCTGCAACCGCTGTGAGGTAGGCATGGTGACAAGAGAGACACACACCAGTGAATAGTTTACATTTATTTAACATATTCAAGATTGGTGTAATGCCCATCTTGTCCTTCGTTTATTTTGGGTTTCCCTTAACTGATGTTTCTGTGGGATATTTTGACCCATTCCAATGTCCCCCACTGCATCACTTTACAAATGGTGAAATAAACAGCCCAAAATGGATGCACTGACTCCTGTGCGTGACAAAATCTTCAAAACTGCGTTTGGGTCACAGCCAGAAAAAGGCTGCACACCCTGCCACACAGTCGGGGGGGGGGAACAGAGTTCTCACTGCAGGAGCATGCCAGTGGGCTCTGCCACATTCAACATGGAGCAAAGCAGCAGAATTGTGCTAAAACCGAAAATGCCTTTTGAAATGTTAGCTTTGCAACCTTAAAAAGAGATCCATTCTTTTCCATTGAATTATTGAGATTAAAAGGGTACTGCAATGCCCATGATCATCCAGTGTGGCTCAGAGGAACCGAGCCTCATTGACTGACAGCTCTATAAAATGTATCTAATGAAAAAGCAACCCAGGAACCCTTGTTTTCATTTTCCACGGGAAACAGAATCAGCTGTGCAGAGAGAAACTCTAAACAAAGGCATAATACATGTATCCAGACTGCAAACAATCCCAGAACTCAAGGTAAGAACTAATGCTGACTAAAATGTGTATGTTCTACGGAGGAAAATTGGATTTGAAGAACTCAGTTTAATGTTAATGAAGTGCAAAATCGCCTGTTGTGAAAGCATGTTTTTGTTTAAAGGCTTAATTCTTTAAGAATGTCAAAGGATTGCTAAGGTTAAACATCTACCTATAAACTGTGTTCATTTTATATGTTTAAATGAAAGATTTAGGTGAAACTTAAAGCTAAACCCAGTCTTGAGTTAATCAACTATTTAAAAAAACAATTCTGCTCTGACAGTCCTGAGCCTGAGAAAGGTTGACAGGAAAGGCTAATTGCTGTTGGGAGGCCTTGCATACTCATGACAATGGGCTTCATTAGACATTCGTCTGGGCCCCAGGCAAAGACAAGAGCAGGCATGAACACTCATCCTTCCAGGGGAGGGGCAGGAAGCTCCATTTTCCAGGAAGAGGCCCCTCATTGAACTTCAAAGGACTTGCCATTTCCTCACACTTGGGAAGACAGAAAAAAAAAACGGACATGTGATTTTTGGATTTTTAAAATGCTTATTTTGCCTCTGAACTTCAAAACATTTAACTTGGCGGTAAGAATAAGAAAAAGAGTGAAAAGTACATACATATAAATCTGAATGTATGCTAGCCATTTGAAAACTTGGTAGGATTTCGTACTGCGTAACGAGCAGAAGTTATGAAGAATGACCAAGTGCGCAGAAACTATTAATCCTGCAAATCTAATATTGTGTACCCATGTCCTAGGGGTGATTGCACATATATGTACCGAATTAGGAAATGTTAGGCCAAACCTTTTATGGTTAAAATTGCCAAAATTCAACAGAAAGGCAAAACCAGGTCACACCGACTTGGGAGTTGGATATAAATGTGACCCACGAAATATGTAATTTATTCATCCGATTTTCTTAGAGGGCATAAGTACATAAATATGTATTTGTGGGGAAAGTTAGATTTTGGTTCCAATAACTATGGGAGGTTTCCAGATCATATCATAAAACATGACAACCCTTTCTGTCCTCCAACCATCCAAGAGCAAGGCGGGAACTATGCTCTTGCCCAATCATAGCCTTGTGGGTGTGGGTTGTAAGTCTGCCCCTACCATAATCTGAGTGATGTAATTTGGCATGATCAATAAGGGAACCTCACAACACACAAAGGCACTGATTCCTGACGCCATCCTGATTTCTGTGAGGCACTCTGTTCATGAATTCTTCATTTTTGTTCCTTATTCCAGATTTCTTTGCAAAGCCAAGGCCTCAGCATTGCTGAACTCCTTTTCAGCTAGGCCCAAAACTTAAGGGAAGCAATTTGATCCAGTTTGGCTTGCTACCATTAATGCTTGCCTGCTCCAAACTAGCCATCCCACTGATCTACAGTGTACAGCAACCAGAAGGGCCAATCCAATCCAGTCCGAGGTGCCAGTCCAGTTGACCAGAACTGCCCAGCTGATCCAATTCTGCCAGATGTGCGCTGCTGTCCATTGTTAGGCCCGACCCGTGGGATGACCAGAACCCTTGACGGTCCAAAATCTTAAAATAAAGTGGACTGTAAGTATAAATAGGAATCATAGTAAACCATAGCATATACTGCCTTACATTTTCCTATCCCAATCTATAACCTGTCCCATCTTTAATTTAAGAACCATAATATTGTCAGAACCATTCTTGCAACTCTGTCTATGATTCCGAGTGTTAGCAATATTTTCTTCATTTTTGTTTTACTAGACCATAATCCATTAGTGATTTGGATTAAATAAAGTAATTCCCATGAAGAAAATGGGGTATCCGCCACGTGAAGGGTTACAAGCGGCCATGTGAATGTGGAGATTCTAGTTTAAGTAAAAGTAACCTGTCATTTCAAAACCGATTTTCTGCTTTTCTCTGTTCTATTTTTCAAAAAACACCTCTCATTCAAACATGCTTTCAATTTAATAGCTAGAGGCTTCATTTCAACTCTGACTTAAACCTAAGACCTTTAGCTACATCCACACCCAAAAACCATATCCAAAAACAGTGTATTTTACCAGTTTTTCTTAAAAACTGTTTAGTGCATTTTAGGCAGGAATTTGCATTTCTGCAAAGGTTTTACACGTGTGATTTCCAATTCAAAGTATTCCCAAACTTCCATTAAGATTCACCGCTGCCCATACTAAAGCTTACGATTGTTAGCATCTTTTCAGTGTTGCTCCCATGGGAATTTATATTGATTTTAAGGATTTTTGCACACTTTTCATTGTTTTGCTGAGCCATTTTTGAATGTCATTTTAAAAGTGTAAGATTTCCAAACCGTTTTTCTCTCTTTTTTGGGTAGGGAAGGTTGTATCTAAATCCTGTACACTGTTCTTTACTCCTGAATACCTGTTGATCCCTTACATCTGTGTAGAATTGCTTTTTTGTGAGTTGCGAAAGTTGCAGGGGGACATCTTAACTCAAGTGCTATCTTTCAAACAAGTAAAAACCGTTTTTTTCTCTGTTTTTTTATTCTATGTTGCTAAAAGTGAAATCAACTGCCTTACCTACTTTATTTGTATTGTCACCCCATTGGTGATTGCTGCCCCATATATTAAAACATATGTTTTGGTTTGAATTTTAAATAAATAAATATTACCTTTACCAACCAGCCTGATTCCTGGTCCATTGTGACCTGAGGGTATTTTGAGAAGGGGTGTGATATGAGTGGTATGTCACTCAGAATATTGAACCTATAGACAAAAATACGTATTTCATTTGTGCATTGCAGGCTAGGCTGAGACCCAGGTGTATTGCCTGCTTGAAATCCTTAACATTTCTAAGGATGATCAAGGTCTGTAAGTCCATCCCAACACAGTCTGTGTCAACCTATGATTGCCCTCACTCTGGAAACAAATGTTCTGTAGGGTTTTTCTAAAAGAAAAATAGTGCTCTAAAAAGAAGAGTAAAACAAGACTGGATTCAAGTGGCCTTAGCGGGTTCAGCTTTGCCAGTTCAAACTAGCCCAACCTTAATGTGCCCTTGGAATCTCCCAGGCAAGGTTCTTGTAGCTTCAAAACAAATGAGTTAACAAAAGGTCCTAGGTTCGCTTATACTTGCTTCCCAAAGTTCACATTTCCTTTAGGCTTCCCTGGGTTCTCTTCCCCAACTTTAGGCCTTTCTCGTTTCAACAGTTCACCACAAAGTTAACAAGTTCTGCTTTTCAAGATTCACTTTCAAAACACAATTCTTCCTCTTTAGTTTAAACAGCCTTTCACATTATTTGGGGAATTTTGCTTCCACTTTCAGCATAACTACCTCCTTTTTTTTCACCTTCTCTCAAGGAGTGCTGTTTGTAATCTTCTTTTAACTCTAGGTCAGTATCAGAGACTTTCGAGAATGCACAGCTTTGCTTTACCCCATGCGCGACCACTCTGATTTCCAACCCTTCTCTTTCTTTCCATTGGTGCTGCTCACACATTTCAGTTTCTCTCCTTCTCTTTCGTGCTGCTTGTACGCTTTTAAATTCCCCTTTTAGCCTCAAATGCGCACCAGGTTTCTTGGCATTCACAAACTCACTGGTTGACACAATGCTGCTGGGAAGGCTCGCTGACAATGGAGCTGAGCTCGGGGTCTCACCACCTACCCCTGGGACCTGGACTCCTCCCAGGAGAATGAACATCTGCTTGGTCATGGCCCACAGGACTCAGCATGTCCAAATCCGGCTCCTTGGAGACATGGCTCCCTCGCCATGGTGCAACCCTCTTTCATTACCAGGTCATTATCTCGGCATCCCGTTCACCTCTGGATATTTCGGGGACTTCCAGCTGCAGCTTCCTATTCTCTGGCTTCCATAGCTCGCTCAGCATTCACAAATCACTCTCTCTGACAAAAACTGGTGTAAAAGCAAAAAGGATCCCCTGCTGGGCACCCTGCTCTTCTGAGTGCTCCACCTTTTATCCACCTAAACCCTGTCAAGGGGTTTCAGGTCTGAGTCCTTGGCCTCCCTTGCCTGACTACAATTAATGGGACATGCCTGACACGTTTCTTTATGTTGATCCCAGTGCTAGAGTGGCAGTTAATAGAGAGCAGGTGTGTAAAGCTGTTAGGTGACTGACTCTGCCTGCCCCTCCTAAGTGGGACATGTTGGTAGTGTGGTGTAGTAGGACTCTCCATTCATCTTCCTCCTCAAAGTACTGTAGGGACTTTTCCCATAGGTAATCTTTCTTACTCTCTGACAACTCTTCCTCATCTCAGTATGCTTGGAATTGGCGAGGGGGGAACAGAATAGGATTTATAGTAGCCCGTAAAGGCTGAGGGAGAGTGGATAATTGGGAAAGGGGGGAATACCATGATACACCTTTGGGCATCCTTTTCCCACTCCCCAGGGACCCTCTACTCAGCTGAACTGCCCCCCTTTGCTTGTCCGTCCACAGGGTCAGCATCCAAAAGCGATGGCCCTTCACTGGCCAACTGAGCAAAGGATCCCAGGGAAATAAATGTGAGGACGCCCTCGGGTTTCTCACACGGCAAACAGAATTGTTTCCCCATTCAAACCTAGCCCGATTTTGAAAAACATTATCACATGCCCACTTTAACCTCATTACCAGTCACGCATGGCCATCGCCAGTGGCCAGATCTGGCAACTGGCCACAGGTTATAACTCAGTCACCAAAGGTATATCACTATTTTTTGTACCTACATCATGACACCTGTCGAAACATAAAACAAAGACACATTTGTGAAACCATGCTTTCAGGTCCTTGCCAATGCTCCTCACCCACATTTGCTGCAATTCCATCCAAGTTTTATTTAAAAAAAAAAATGGACAAAACGTACATACATAATATAGTACAAAATAAAGTGATATAACATAGCCCCTACTTGACTAACATAGCCCCTACTTGACTAACTCATTCAAACTTTGCAAAAACATTCAATGTTCGGTCTATAATCCTTTTGCAAACATTTGTGCAGACCCATCATATTGCACAGTTCTAAGCCATATAACAATGTTGAGACCCCCTCTAATTTTGCCACCTTTTGTGAAAATCCCACCAAACTTTGCAAAAACATTCAAGGTTTGATCTAAAATCTTCTCGCAAACCTTAATGCAGATTGGTCAAACGGCACAAAATCTATAACCCATTCAATAATTTCAGAACCCTCCTGTAATTTTGCCCATCTTGGTGATGTTTGCAAATGTAAAGCGCCACTCTGATTGGCCAAGAGGTGTCCGCGAGCACCAAATCATGAAATAAGAATGAATGCCGGAGGCAGATATCACACCTACTTTTTGGCTATTTGATAAACTACTGAACAGATTTACACAAAATTTGCACAAGCACGCTTTCGGGAACAAACTGCCCCTCCTTGTGCAATTCTGGTGCATATCCGACCCGCTGTTTGTTCTGTAGGCATAAGCAAAAACGTTTATTCCATTTTGTCTGAGGATTTCAAATGTTTTGCCACCCCCCCCCGCCCCCCCGGGACAAAAAATACATCAAACTTTGCAAAAGCATTCCAAGGTGTCCATATACTTCCTTTGCAAGATTTGGTGAGGATTCGTCCAACGGTGCCAAAGTTTTAAGCCAACCAAAAACTGCTCTTCCGATGAGTTGAGAAACTTAACCATAACTACACAGCCTCTTTATCCACTATGCAGTGTCCACAATCCATGGGGCATGGGCTTTGTCCATGCTCCAGGCCCCAATAAACAAATCAGAGTAGATGTTTGTCCTTTTCGGGGGCCGCACTCGCTGCCCAGGCACCAAAGTTATGTCACTATTTTTTGTACCAAGATTTGAAAAAGCAGGCTTTTGGGCCCTTGCCAATGCTTCTCACACAGGTTTGCTGCAAATCCGTCCAGCACTTCGGGCTGTAGCTGCAGGCAGAATTCTTTTTCCCCACGCAAGCCTAGCCGATTTCAAACATTTTGGCACCCCTCTACAGTTTTTACCCTCTTGACAAAATCCCTTCACACTTTGCAAAAAGATTATAGACCCAACTTTGAATGGTTGTACAAACTGTTGTGCGGATTAGTCAACAGCGCCAAAGTTATGTTATCCACAAATGCTGGGTCCCCACTCTTATTTTGCACCCTATTGACGAAACTGCATGGAACCTTGCAACAACATTCTAAGTTGGGTCTGTTTTTCCATTGCAAAATCTTATGCAGTTTCATTGAATGGCACCATAGTTGTAAGACATCTAATAAGTACTCTTCACTGACCTTGTAATGCACACACGTGCATGTATTTCCTCAAACATGTCAAGTTTGCGCACATCACGGCAATGCCATATGAGACGAGAAAATACCCAATTTTTTTGCTTTTTCTTTACATATCCCATCCTCATCAACCCTCTCCTGGTGAGATGTAGTGTGATTTGTTTGAAAAGTGTAATGTGTTTTTGAAGATGTTTGCAGTTTGCTACTCAAACATGGCGTATGTTTCCACATTTTTGACGCACCTCATGTTTTTAATTGACCAATCAGCGGGCTCTTATGTCCGGACATTTTGGGCGGCTCTCTAAATGGCTCAGAGGCTTCCGCAGACACTTAACCAGGAAGTGAGTCCGCTTAGCCAACAGAGATATCGCACTTTTTTGTTTTATCTAAATATTGGGCAATTTTAATTAATCTACTGGATGGATTAACGCCAAATTTGCAAAAGCACACTTTCAGGACCAGGCCGCTGTTCCTCATGCACATTTTGTGCAAATACTTCGAGAGGTTTAGGTTTTCCATTCATGTCAATCCAGATTTCAAAAGTTTTGGAACCCCCTCTATAACTTTGACCCCTCCCTTGATGAAACCACACACAACTTTGCATAATAATTCAGAGTTGGATGTGTACTTTGTTTTTGGCAGGGTTTCACAAGGATTCGTCAAACGAAACTAAAGATACAATCTACCCCAAAACTGCTCTTCCCATCGAAAGAGCAACTTAAACATAACTACAGTGTCACTACCAAAGACCCTGTAATAGATATTGTAAGGGTGCAGAAGTAGACACTCGACACAGGTGGCATGCTTGTTGGCCTACACTTTTATTTAACAGAAAAATAAGGAAGAACCCCATCTGTCCCTTTAACTAAGATGGGTTTCCCTGCCTCAAAATAACACTAAGGATGATGTCAGGATGCCCGTCAAAATAATCCACTTTCCTCTGTCACAATTACACCCCAAAAGAAAAGTATAGAATAGGTTTGCCCCTGACTCCAGAAGGATGACTACATCGTTCTCTCTGGTTTTAGGCAGTTTGTGAATGATTGGGGATTATCCTCCTTCCCCTGGCCTTCACTAGGCCTTTCTGTAAAGTTCCACACAGGTGGTGAGGGAGTCTACCTTCCCCACGCCTTCTTAGGCGATTATTTACAGTTCATCAAAAGTGGGAGAAATCTCTCCCTTATCCACACCCTTCTTAGGCTCTCCTTCAATAGTCTTAATGATGTCTTGGCTTTTAGCAGAGGATAAATATTCTCTTGGCTTTTGCCAAAGGATATTTCTCTCCTCCCCTGGTGGTCTTCTCTCATTATGTGGGTCACAGCACCCCTTCTCTGATGTATGTCTCTTAATCATGCCCAGTTCGCTATCCTGCCACCCATTGCCTTGCATGTACAATTCTCCAACTCTCTCCACATATGGGTACAAGGCCCTTATCTCTCTTGTGGTTTCTTTGGGGTGCTAACTCACCTAGTATGTCCGTTTCTTTCAGGCCCTGTTCACTATCCTGCCAAGCATTGTATTACATGTGCAATTCTCCAATTCTCTCAACATACGGGTCCCAGACCTTGTCTCTCTTCTGGTTTCTTTGAGGGTACGCTTTCACCCAGTATGTCTGTTTCATTCCTCTGCTCTGTCCCACTGGGGCAAGGAAGATGGTTGCCCAACTTTCTCCCAACTACAGCCTCTAGGGGTTCCCAGCACCTTCCTGGTCCCCCTACTGCCTTCCCTGCACCTTCTGCCTTGGTCTATGAGGGTCTGGTCATCGGCAACAGTATCAAGCTTCTCTGACTTCCTCTTGGCTCTCACAGTCTGGACTTGGCTTTCGGCAGCTCCACCTTGCTAGTTTCTCCCTGCATGTTGGGTCTTTCCTGGACCACTCGGTTGGCTTCAATCCTACCACCGGACATCAAGTTTCCCAGCCTTCACGTAAGTTCAGACTTCTCTCAACCTTTTGGATGCCGGCTCCCTTCTTCAGGCATCCAGGTCTGTAGCATGTCCTTTCTGCACATCCTTGCTTCCCAGCTTATTTCGCCACTGGGGCAAGACTGACACGGAGTAAAGTCCTTAATCAGTTTTTATGGTTAATCGACTCTAATATCTCGCATAGCTAGTATGTTTGTCTTGGTTCCATGTAGAGCTCTTCATTGCCCTGCTCTTCTTCGTGTCAGTACTCATGGTGCCATGCACTCCCATACTTTCCTCACTCTTCCACATCACAGTATTATCTATTTTATAGATAGGGCTACTATGCATGAAGTAACTAAGAGATGAAAGAGGAGACATAGAAGATGGGGGTGCTTGGGCCCTATCTGTGTAGTGTGGTGAATAATGCAGGGCAGAATGGTGGTTGACATACCGATTTCTCCCTTGATAGTCTACCCTTCTCCTGTTTCATGCATGGGGGGGGTCCCCACCCATGCAATCCTCCTGTTGAGTGCCAACCCCAGGGGGACTATTCCTATTCCTCCAGGGAAGAAGTGATGACATCACGGAATTCATCACAGTATAGATCTATCTATGCAGGTAGATATGCCTGCCTCAACTAGTTTGCCTGAATCTCTTGTCCACAGATACAAATGACAGTGAACATTTGGGGGATCCAGACCAATAATTCAGGCCAGGCTTACTTCTAATAAAATATCACTATAAATGGAATTGAAGACCGTTTCCCTAAAATAAAAACTGACGCTGAAAACCTGTGAACTGCACTGCTTCTTTAAAGTGTGAGACAAGTGGCCCAGAGTAGGGAGAATCAAAAACCAATGGAGATTAGTTCAGGTTTAAGTGAAAAAAGACAGAAAAATGCATAATTTAGGATTTCTGATTCTTACTTGCTAGCACGGCAATGGTGCACCTGTGATATCACTCAGCACATGTGAATAGCCCCAAATACTAAACCATCCCAAAAGTAATATTGGGCCCTCGAGTACATTTCACCCTCCAGACTGGATTTGTACCAATATGAAGTGAAAACACGAGATGCAGAAGACACCAGTTTAAAAGGTATCTTTTTCTCTAAAGGTTTGCAGAGGCCTGAATATGTCAATATAAAACTGTTTATTGAAGAACACGGACTGTGCTACAGAAATTATAAAATGATTAACGCCAGTCGTAGGAGGTTGTAAAGTGCTATGCATGGGTGTTCATGCAGTTTCTCTACTGTACATCAAGTGAATATGGTGAATCCTCATTCATTGAGTCTTTCTAATGTAATTTTATTTTCTCCAATAACTGTCTGATTATTGTACAATGCTCATTGGTAGGTGTTATATAATGTATTATAATCTAGATTTGTTGAAAAACAGGGGTTCATTTGTATCCTGTTTAATACTTGTTTAATTCAGCCTGATATTGTGTGAATTTCAAGTTCACCTGCGTTTCAACTCTGGGCAAGATAGCCCCCCAACTGGGAGTTTTCCAGGGGATATTCTTATACAACAAACTGACATACCAAGAAAATAAAGTTTGCGTTCTTCACAGAAGATTAACATCTAGAGTCATCAATAAGCTAGCACATTTTGACCTGTCGCTATCATTAAAAACAGCCTTTTGCTGGGACTAATGAGCAGGACAATGGGGCCTGTCACAATTGCCCAATCAATCATGAAGTCCTCACAAAGAATGTTTTACATAACTCTTGTGCTGAGCACGAGACCCCAAGTTGAATTGCATGTCATGTCCAATCATGTATTTTCCTTAGTTTCAAACAACACATCTATAAGACTTATAAACATGAGACTGAGTGCATACTGAAGATCAGAGTATCCTCTTCGACTTTAACACCAAATGCATGCATGGCTATGATTTTAAATAATTGATAAAATCATTAATGTTCATAAAATTGAGTAAATATACTACACATTTGTTGCATACCCAGGTGAGCATCTGCCAGCACAGATTCCAGAAATCCTTATTTCATGACGTTAACGTGTTGCTATTGTGAATTATGAAGAAAAATAATGTACAATCTAAAGTATTAGCAGCAGTTTGAGGCTCCCACCTTTTTCTGATAACATATAGAAATATGAACATCCAGTGAAGATAAAGCATGTACATTCAATAGCGGTGTCTAATTATGAGGCAGACCAATGGAAAGATCGGGTCATTCAAATGGTGAGAGGAGAGCATTCTGACACTGCAAAAAGCTGCTGAAAAGAACCACCTTTTATAATCTAGTACCTGTCTGCCTAACTGGAAGGGTGCTTAGCTGGGAATATCTGTTAATGAGGAGCCTTGTCTAGAAGGGAGGCTGAAGCGGGTGGTGACTGATCTCACCTGTTCCACATGGGACCAGAGACAAAGGGGGTGTGGGGCTGATGCCTAACTGCTGCTGGCTCCATACGAGAGTTTATGAAAACTCCACAAATATATTTAGAGAAATGCCCTATACTTACTGCCCAAAGTCCTTAGGATGGTAGGGCATTGTGAGGTCATTGCCACTAAGGGGGCGCTAATTCCAAATAGATTTTAATATTTTGTGCGACATGCGACAGTGCTTCCCATTATATTGACAGTTTAATGAGATTTGACTGCATATATAACGCATTGTAGTTTATTAGTGTGAGTTGCATCCTAATTTCATGCTATTTGATGCTGACAGAGATCACATTCAAATAAATACAAGACTGCTTTCTCTATGCTTCGTAAAATATGGAACATTTCCCAGCCCTGACTGTACTAACAAATAAGTGAGATTTAAAATGTACTAAGTGATATCACAGATATAGCCGACATTAGAACATATTTTGCAGGCCCTGAACCATGGACTAATGAAGAAATGTTTGATAATGTGTATTCTGTGAAGGCCATAGCTATTTAATAAGAAATGAGAGCAAGTTTAATTGTCTGCTTTTCTATAATAATAGTGCAAATTGGGCGGTAATGTCAAAACAGTCGGTGCATTCTAAATTGAAAAATGTCTTCACTAACAAAATACCTGCAGAATTCAAATGCAAGTTATTGTAAGCATAGTTTAAACTACATGCACATCTTAGCAACCCACAGCACCATCTCTAAAAGGGAAGACCTAAAAACATTCTTTGATTCTAGCATGTATTGGTGTTATTGGGGAAGCAAAGATTTTGCATCATTTGCAAATATATCTCGCTTTCCATTAAAACATTTCCAAATTACACATGATGTGTTTAAATATTGGCCGATAAGCGACAGAAGTGAAATATACAGAACTATTGTAATGGTGTGGATCCTTTTTGTATTTAACGGCCTGCGGTAGCAGCTGTGTAGTTACGGTTAAGTTGCTAAACCCATAAGAAGAGCACTTTTTGGGCGGCTTATAACTTTGCTCCCCCTGGACGAATCCTCACCAAACTTTGCAAAAAAAGTATATGCCCCGCTCTGAATTCTTTTGGCAAGTTTGAGGTTCCGTCAAGGGGAGGGGATCAAACTTAAAGGGGCATCCCAAAATAGGTTTTTTTTTCATAGATATAATGGAAAAGATTTTGTTCATGCCTACAGGCCAAACCGCTGGAAGGATTTTCACCAGATTTGCGCCAGGAGCTGCGGCTTGGTCCCGAAATGTAAATTTGGTGTTAATCTGTCCAGTATTTTCTTTTTAAAATGACAAAAAAGTAGGTCCAAAAATGAGTGATATCTGGCTCCCCTTCGCAGACCCATTTCCCTTTTTCAGTCCACGGACATCAGACGTGCCACCTGATTGGAAGGTGAAAAGCGTGAAGTGCGCCCGCGATGTTGGATTCACGGACATTCCTGCGTTGTCCGCGGACACCGTGGTAGAAAAATATTTAAAAAACACAACATTACACTTGTTAAACGTATCAATCTATCTCTGGGGAGGTAAGGGGTGAAGAAGATGGGATATGGCCGTAAGAAACCAAAAATTGGTGTTTTTCACTCCAAAAGTCCACCAACCATCCGGATGTTTGGGGGCAGCCCTGTGATGTTTGTGAACACTTTAGATGCTCTGGGACATCTGTGCCTATTTCTGCATTACTTGGATGGCTTAGAACTCTGGCGCCTCTCAATCAAACTGAATGAAATTTTGGAATTTCGTTCTAGACTTTATTCTGAATGGTTTTCGAAAGTGTGGAGCTGTTTTGTCAAGAGGGAACTAATTTAAGGGAGGGTCCCAAAATATTGTAAAGGCTTAAAAATGTGGTGCCATTTGACGAATCTGCACAAAGGTTTGCAAAACAATTTG
This sequence comes from Ambystoma mexicanum, assembly GCF_040938575.1. Lineage (NCBI taxonomy): Eukaryota > Metazoa > Chordata > Amphibia > Caudata > Ambystomatidae > Ambystoma > Ambystoma mexicanum. The sequence goes on from NC_090924.1 coordinate 963,786,301, forward strand.
AAATCTAGATCTAAATGTTTTTGTAAATTTGGTGGGATTATCGCAAGAGGGGGCTAAATTAGAGGGGGGGTCTCAACATTTTTAACTGGCTTATAACTTTGTTGCCATTTGACGAATGTGCACAAATGTTTTCAGAAAGATTATAGACCCAACCTTCAATGATTGTGTAAAGACTGAATGCATTTTGTCAAGTGGGGACTAAGATATATGACTATTGTATGTACATACATTTTGACATTTTGGAAAAAATAAAACATTGGTGGATTTCAAGCAAACTTGTGTAAGGAGCATTGGCAAGGACCTTAAACCATAGATTTTCAAATGTGCTCATGTTTTATTTTTTGACAAGTGTCATAATGTAGGTTAAAAAAATAGTGATATACTTTTTGAGACTAAGGTATAGCCTGTGGCCATGGCCAGATTGCCCGGGTGATGGTATAAGGTCATGACCCGGACAATCTGGCTACTGGCCATGACTGCAAGGGATGGAAAATGGTGTTAAAGTGGCCATGTCAACCGGGGACCATCTATGTGGTAAAGTTATTCGAAAGTAGGATAGGTTTGAAATGTGAAAAAAATTCCTTGTGGTAATATGGTCATAGGGTTTGGACTTTGCCTTCTGCAGGCTGCCATGGAAAGTGAAGAGGGATTCTGTACGGTGCCCCACTTTCTTTCGATGGTGGCCATCTCGGCATCCCACTGTAGGAAGAATAATCTAATTTTTTAGCACCCCGGGTTCCCACTTTGGGAACCCGGGGTGCTAATGGTCTTTATCCCCCATTGCAGGGGCTGCAATGGAGGATAATGGTCTGGAGTCCTAGTTATTTATTTATTTATTTACGCACCGAAGCCCGCAGGCATCAGGGCGCACACAGACACTTTGCTTGGGCTGATAACTTGGGCTGCCAGGCAGTTATCCCTGTTCCCTGGAATGGGGGATAAACTTCACATTAGCATAAAACAAAATTCAAATGGAAATGTTGGAAAAACGTATTGAGTCTATGTACTTTACTGAGAAATGTAAAGTAGATGGAGTCTATAAGATATTTTTTTAGATCTATATTTTCACTTTGAAAGGTGGTTCCTAAATGAACTTTTCATATGTTGTTTTTTAAAAAAAATATATTTTCAGGAGAGATTCGAACGTAAGGTGAGGAGGGAAATAAGGGAAGAGGCACCAAGCACTAATATGGAGGGGCAGGTGGACAGGAAATTATGTTGCGCGTGTGTTACTTCAAAGGTAGTGGGCAGTGTTTCTCATGCTCTTTCATTATAGCTTCAGACGCACATCGAAATTGCTTCCCTTTACAGTGTGGTGTGTTGCAGTATAAACAGAGGACTGTTGTCTTCCAAAGATCTGGATCAACAGCCACTTTTATTACTTGCAAGGTAGCTGGTGGAATGTTGTGTCCCACAGAAGTAGGCTGTGTGGTTACAGTATTGGTTGAGAAAAATGATGTGGAGAAAGCCAGCCTACTACTTGCTAAGAAAGGAACAATCTTTCTGAGAGCGTTGTGCTAGTTGGATTTAGTCTGGCGGTGCATGGTGGTGGTCCTGTAGGAGTAATGTCCAGGTAGTACATGACTGAGTACAAAGTTGCACTCTGTGCATTTCACTTTTGTAGCTTTAGCCTTTGGTAAATTCACAACAGTGGTAAAGAACTACCACACCCGTGATTCTCTCTGGGTGCTAGAGGTAGGCACTTCCTCAACCTCCTCTTCTTGGTCCTCTTCATTGTCTTTGAAATGCTGTGCTTTTTTTGTTGTGTGGGTCTTGCAGCTGGTGGTGGTGCCTCTTGGGGAGGAGGGATGGCAATAGCTGATGCCATTTTTAAGATAAATGGCAGTTTTGCTACTATTCGTCCAAGTATGTGCTTTTTACTAGATTGTTAATGGTTAATGAGTAAGAATAGCTGTAGGAGCTGTGCAAGGGTACATTTTGAACTTGAAAGTTCCTAGATCAGTAGAAAATGCAGTTCCGAACTTTCCTAAAAGCAAGGACCCGAACGCAAAGTGCAAACGCGTTCATGAACACATTATGCCGTGCACAAGCGCATTTCACGTGGTACTGTCCGGTAGGTCCAAAATGACTTCAGACATTCGCGGACATCGATGGAAGCAGAAACAGTGGAAAAAGTATAGAAGTGTTAAATGATGCTAGAAAGTGGGACATGGCAGAGTTTTAAGGTGAAACATTTTAAATTGGACACATACATTGTTATATTGGGGTAAGTATGATATTGGTAAGTTGTAGGAAAATAGCATGCAGTGGTAAAAACACATGGAATCCTCTGAAAAAAAGTTATTAGAGACGTTATAGTTATAAGTAAAATAAAAAAAAAAAAGAAATTCGCCGGTTATGGTAAGCTAAGCAACCATAACTCGCTCCACCCCTGTGCACTGCTAAGACTAACATCTGTAAGTGATTTCAATCCGGCACTTCACCTAAGTCAACACCTAGCATGTAATGCACAACTGAAATCCTTATTTATTTGTGTCTAAAAGTTATTTTATTCTGAACGATGTACCACTTATATCACGCCCCGCTCTTGGAAGCCCCCCCCCCCCGAACCAGGAATCAGCCTGGTTTGTAAAGTTAAGATTTATTTATGTAGTTTACAATGTAATCCCATTATGTTTAAGGGGTATACAATAATCACCAATGGGGTGATGCAACACTAAGCAATCTCTTTAATCACAAGGAGTAATAATGAGCAAACTAATTCAGCACAGCAATAATACTTTTGTGAGTGTTCAAATCAAGTAGCAATGTCGTTACTATTTCCCCCTGCACACCCCTCAACAAGCAATGTAAAGAGATGGGAGGAGAGAGAACAGGTTCCAGGAATGCAGAATTCGAACAATATTTCAATCCCAATTTCCCCCAGCAACACGAGAGAGAACAGAAATAATTGGCAAACTGTCAAAATGTTTTTTAAAGTTATCTTGAAGGATTGGGTAAAACACTAAATATGAATTAAATAACTGAAATTGTTTAAATTCTAATGGGAGCCGCTTTATATGGTTACAGACAAATGCTAGCAATGATTTGACACTAATAAGCAATGTGCAAACTTAAAATTGCGGTTGGGTGCAATCAGAAGCTGTTTTACATGTGTAATGTTTTGCCAAAAATAAAATTTGCAGCAAACTTTTCCGTGCGCGGTAATCGCGATTGCGGGAAAACTATATGGACTTGGAATGCGGTTTCTATGGATAGCTGAGAATGTTAGCTACAAGCAGAAGTTGAAATTTGTTTCTAGCATAAAATTTGAGGAAGTTATGGACGTTTTAGTGGAGGTCGTTGTTCTGAGATGGGCGCAAGAATGAAACACAGGTAGGTGCTTTAAAAAACAAACAGGATTTCTTTATACTAGGGGATGACTATGAAGAAGCAAATATCACACGGAAGCACAGCCACTGGACCAGGGCGTCACTGGATCCAGGCGACTGCCTGCCGAGGAGCTTGCCTTCTTGAGATGAAATATATGAGCGCAAAGGTATTTAACAATACTAGTACCGAAGGAGATAGAAGGGATAATATAGAGTTCAGGCAATTCAAAAATATTTCTCACAATGCAGGCTCTGAAGAAAAGATCGGATGGATTTAGATAGGGATAGACTATGGATAGTACATATGCTAGTGACACAGTCCTATACCATGGATACTCACTATATTTGTTTTGAACAGAACCGTCAGCAATTCTGGTCCGTCAAGATTTCTGGACAGGAATTCTGCTAGGCACACCAGACTGGACAGGCTGCTGGGCACACCGGACTGGACTGGGTCTGCAATGGCTCTGGTCACAGCACGGAACAGCACAGCACAACTGTATTGGACCTTTTGGTTCTGGTAATAATTCTTTTAGCAGGAAAGCAGTTAGAGCACAGCCCAGCTGTTTCTTTTGTTCCCCTTAGATTTTGTGGGATTCTTTCTGGTCCTGGAAACTCAAGGCCTAGTTGAAAATGGTTCAATTAATGGAATGGGCCTTTCTGCTTGCCAAGTTTCTGGAGTCAGGAGCAAGGAATATGGATGGATCTGCTTCAGGGTGCTTCGCCAAGATCAGGATAGTGGATGAATCGGTCTCTCTTTCTAAGTCCTAAGCTTTCTCTATTTATGCATATGGTAAAGGGGTGTGTGTGCTGGATTATCCTAAACGCGCCCCCTAGGCAGGCTATAGGTTAGAATCTCTTCTCCCCCTTGATTGGAGAAGAAAACAGGGTGTCACCATGATGATGTGGCTTTGAGTCAGAGAATCCTCCCCTTGTCCCTTTGAACATAAAAACTACTTTTAGTACAATACTTATTTACAAATGTGCAACCTTTATAACACTAACATACCTAGATCACATATTTTGTGGAGCAGATACTCTTCCAAGCCCTGTCGCTGTAGGATCTTGGGTCTGCTTTTGACAGAATTTCGTCCTTTTTGGCCGGAACACATGGTCCAATTTCGGAGCAAATTTCCACAAATGTGCACATTTTATAGGGGCATAAGCGTGTGAAGTTTCATGCTTTTGACATAATTACATTTGGTGTAAAACCATAATTTCCACTGTTACTTCCCAGAACATAGCGCAGAGTTCTGGCACCTCTTAAAATGAGCAGCCAAAAATTAGGTTCACAAGTCCGGGATTTGCATATTTTTCACAATTTTACACAGTAAATTATTAGTCTTTTTAAAAATGTGCTTTTTGTCCTTGTGAATCAACAAATGGTTGTCTGTCCCCATCTCCTTCTCCTTCTGGCAGCTCTGTCGCAATCTCCGCCTCCTTCCTGCTGGGAGAGGCCGTTTATGACTCTTCACACTCTGCATATCCTTTCAGCCAGAGTAAGTCCATTGTCCCCTTCCCCTGCAGCCAAAGATATCCTCCCCTGATCTAATCCTCACAGAGGTATGATTTCCTGGCCTTCATGGGGGGAAGCTATCATACTGGTTGGGTGGCTTTGAGGTAGCTTAAATTCAATGTCATTTTGTTCTTTTTTTTTTTTTTTGGTTTAAAACAAACTTGCAATTCTCACCCAAGCAGCTAGAACACTTATTCCAACTTCTAAACCGTGGGATTTAAATAGTTACAACCTAGGCTACTCTCAATAACAGGTCACTTAGTTTTCAGACATTAGATTTCAATGGTACAAGTTTAAATCCTTATGATGCGATCTACTGACAGCTGTCATACAGGCAGCCGCTGGTACTGTGCCCAGATTTTGACTGATTTCACAGGCACATTTGCTGTGAATGTTTTGATAACAAATTCCGCTTTTCATGACATTGTATGTTCATAATGATTTCTTGAATGAAGTGACTTGTAACACCCAGCAAGAATATTGGATGCTTGATGGTGTTTTGGACCGGCATTCTGTGTTTTCAGCAACCAAGGAAAAGATTTGAAACAAGATTCTGGATTCCTTTCAGCAAAACACTGCTTTTCATGCAGTCTCCATTTTTACTTGTTGTGAAGCCCAGTGACATGTTTCATGAGTGAGATCTCCGTTCCACCACTGACAATGCTTGGTAGATTTGGCAGCCATCTTTTTGTGTTGCAAAGCGCAATTTCCATAGGTTTTGGCGCGCCCTGGGGTTTTGCGGCCATTTTGATAATTCTGGCACCATCAGCACACAGTGATGCCGCAGGGCAGAGCATAAGTGGGTTAATACATCCCACACATCCAGGACATCAAAGATGACATCACAAATGCCCCTAACCCCAGTGCTGGGCTTTTCAATTGAAAATGGGACGCACCACAACAGAGAAGTGGGAGGTTGGCCAGCTTTTAGTGCTCACCCCTCTCCCTGTCAGAACTGTTATCGCTGCAGCTCCTGGAAGGTTGCAGGTTGCCCACACTACTGGTGGGTTCCCCATTCAATGTGCTATTCGGACATGCTTCTTTTCTGCATTCTGGAAATTGTAGTCCTGGATTTGTAGATATGAACGTGAAATACAAGACCCATAATGAAAAAAGCATGGATGGATGAACTGTCTGACAATGTCCAACTTCAGATTTCTGCCATGTCGCTACCATGTGAGTCAACTATGGCTGGGTGATGGGCACACACAGGCACACTATCTCTCCCTTGATATCTCTCCCTCGCACTGCTATAGAGCAGTTTCTTCTTGTGTGCATGCACATTTACTTCTCAGAATGGAGGCACAGGAGAGAGGCACACCCTGTGGTGTTCATGCACCTCCGTTTCTTTGCGTGGTTGGTTACTGGAAGATCGAATGGGGACGTATTTAAGGCACACTCAAGAGCAGATCCTGCTCTCTGCCTGCCCGGCACAATCACTCCTTTGCAAAGTGGACTAGGTTAATGGAGATAGTGTGCACCCACGTTGATCCGCTGCATGATGGGCAGCAACATCAGCCTGTGCATTGGCTTCTGTTTGTTGTGGGGGGTTAAGACAGGCCACGGTGGTGTGCATTTTTACCCACTTCTCTTCATGTGGGCTAGGATCGTCCTGTCCTCAGCAGTGAGCCTGCTGGCATGCTCCTCTGCATGGTGGGCTGGAGTAATGCTGGCTCAAGGGCTGTGCATGCATGTGCTGTCTCTCTCTGCTTGCGGTCCGGCACACGCTGTCGCTCTCTCTGAATGCACTGTCACTCTCTCTCTCTCCCTATGCATGCTGTCACTCTCTCCGTGCGTGCTGTCCCTCTTTCTCTCCCCTCACTCACTCTCGCTCTCCCTCTGTGGCACTCTGGAAGAGATCCCCTTATTCTGTCTTCTCCAACTCTCAGACCCTACTTTTCCTTTCATCCTTCTTCTCACACTCACTTATTCTCTTACTCTCTCACTTTCTCACTCGTGTTTCCTCTTGTTCATCATCAGCACCCTTTACCAATGGCTGCCTCCGTTGCTCTAGTCCCCTTCTCCCTACATTGCACAACTGCACCCCTTATCACATCCTACTTTAAAACTTTGCACTCTCCTCCTTGCACCCTGGTGTCTATAAATGCAAAGAACAGTAAACGCCCAAACTATTGGCATTGCCAATGCTTGTTTGCATTTATCTCCACTAATTATTGTGACTAGAAAACGAATTTGGTGTCCGTGCCAAGGACACTTAGTTGTTTGATTTTAGTATTGGCGTCTAGCAAGTGGCAACTTTTTCCACACTGCTTGCCATTTTGTCTGGATAGAGATGGACAGTTTGGAAATCGACCTTTACATAAACAGAAATAACGGTTGAAAGCAAAATGAAGGGGCTTGCTCGTTTAATGTATGGCATGCCCAGTTTAGCAGTTGGCCCCAACTGTCGACCCCAGTCGCAAATGTGGGTATTTTGATTACTTCTGGAGTACATATGGCCCCCAGGTAGGCATAGTAGGGAAAAAAGTAGTTGTATTCACTGCCTCACCTGAGGAAAAACGTTGTGTTTAAACTAAACATCTTCCCCACACCCCCAGGCCCACGTGGCATTCGCACTTGTTCTCTCCATTTTAGACTCCTGAAATAGTGTGTACCTGGGACAATTCGTGAGGAACTGACTACAGAATGTACCTACCCCTCAATTTGCATAGGTCGGATCATAAATACCCGGCACTTATTCCTCAGACTAAGTCGGTGACTAACTACCAATTGATTTGCCGCCAAGTCTCTCTGGATTACCCATCTAGCCAGGGAGTGACATGGGACTATCTTTCCTGCCTCCGAAATTCCAGAAATATAGACGCCTGGAGGTTTTTTCTGAGGGTGTTCTTATGTTGAATTCATTCCCTGAGACACTCACTCAAATATAGGATCACTTGCAGTCAAGGAAAGGTTAAAACACACCTGTTCTAAATGTCACTCTTTACCCAGGATGTTTTGGAGTCTCCGCTAACAGCACTAGGAACACTGCATCTCTCTAAAGCTTTCCAGCACCACATGAACGCATCATTGCACAGTGTAACAATGTTCATTCTCAGTCGGGGGGCTGTCGCACACTTTTGGCACCTGACAGGGAAGGCAATGCATAAACACCTTCGGCAATCTACTACAGAAGGGAAGCTATACTCTGGCACACTTACGGGGCCAGGCACTTTGTGTTACTGCAGTACTTCCTGATCGGCTTTATCTGAGGCTGCGGACAAGCCAATGTATTAACGACTGAAAAACAGCCACTCCGTGCTTAGCCACTTTGACCTGTCTAGTGATTGTTGTTATAAGTGCCCAGCTGGGGTTGAAACCAAGATTGGGTCCATTAAAAAAGATGCGAGGGTCAGGTCAGTTCCTGACTCGATCTCAGTATAAGCCTTTTTCGTCACTTCCTCTGCCTTCCTTCTTCCGTCTCCTACTCGGCCCTTAGTCACTTCTGCCCTTCTCTCTGCCCTTGCCATACGTCCCTATGTCCCCACTCTCCCCCTTGCAGGGTGAATCTCCCAGAGGCGTTGCTAGGGGAAGACTGAGGGGGCTATCGTCCCGGGTACTTTGGTTGTAGCCCCGGATAGAAGCTCAGGGGATGCCACCTACAGGCTATCAAGCCCCGAGTCCTGACGGTCCCATCATAAGCGTAGCCCCTGATCTTGTCCGGGCCTAGCAACACCCCTGGAGGCTCCTATGGCTTGCCGTGGCACCACTCGGCTGTCCTCCCGTCCCATTCCTTGCCTCACTCGCCTGCCCCTCTGCTCACCGTCTCCTGGCTGACTGTGCGATTCCTTATGCCTGTTCACCTTCTCCCCTGCCTCCGATCTGGCCCGCCAGCATGCATCTCTTTTCTGTTGGTTGCCCTGGCCGTTTCTGTTTTTCCTAAGAAGCCTGTGCACCATCTTATGGGGCTTCCCTACTTGTATGTCCTTCTTATTCTTTCCTTGCCTCTATCTCCTTTGGTCTCTACGCAGCCCTCCACGTATTGTATTCACTGTCATATCACAGCCCTGCGCTGTGCATTGCCCTTTACCCCCCCCCTTTATTTGCTGATTGTCTGCCCTGTAACCCTTTGTATAAATGCTTCTCTCCCCTGCGCCTGTCTGCTAACCTTCTCTGCTACCTTCATTAAACCTTCTTACTTGCACCCCTTAGCCTTCTGCATTTCCCTGTATAGCCAACCACCTCTATGCTTTATAGGTCATCCTCCGCCATGCCCATCTTTCTGCCCCCTTCCCTTGTTTCTTCCTTCAGCTGCTACCACTGGGTGGGCATTCTTTTCCTTGCTGTGCTCCTTGCTTTCTTGCCCTCTGCTAGCCTCGTATTTTCACTTCACTGCCTTGTGCAGTGGGTTGCCTTTTTACATGCCTTCTTCCGCTTCTGGACATTAATACCTTGCTGTGTGCTGCTCTGACCTACTTGTATCCACTGATGGACATTGATAGCTCACTGTGTTTTTCATTTCACCTACCTGCAACCACTGATTGACTTGACTGCTGGCTGTATTGTGCATTGGTCCTTCCGGCATCCACTGTCTTTCCTTTTGCACTGAATTATTTCTGCTAGTTTCTTTGTTTGAATCGGTGCTCCACCTGCCTTGTTTACATTGTACCTCTTCCCTCTACCCCTCTTACTCTTCCCTTCCTCCCCTCTCCTTCATGTCTCAGCACTTGAACGATCCAAATCGCCTCACAGCACTTTTTTGTTGTTTTTCATCATTTCCTCCCCTTCCTGCACTTCCCTCCTCCCCACTGCCCCTGCTCTAATTCCTTAGCACTTGCACGTTCCGAATGTTTGAAGACCTTTTAAAAACTTTTTTGTTTTTTTATTCATTCCTCTTCCCATTGCCACCTTGTCTTGATGCGCCTCGAAACACCGTTTTTGCTGTTAGTTGCGCATTACCAATAAATAGATCATTTGCAACATCTTGAAATGCATGGAAAGGTGAATATTGCATAACCGCAAGCTGGTCAAGCAGTGGAATCCCTGGGCATTCAGTGTTCCACAGTCGGGCAATGACTTTTGCCTAAGAACAGAGCAACCATGCTACCACCAGAAGGAGGAATCGCCCGAAGTACCCTGAAGGAACCAATTTGAACAAACCTTGGTATTGCAGGTTACACAATGAGGGGCAGAGCAAGCGTAGTTGCGCTTCCTGGATGGTGGGCTGTATTGCTGTCCCTGACCGCCTCTCCAGTACAATCGATGGTGATGCCTGGAGGAGACATCTGATGTCTCCCCGCACAGTGGTGCCCTATGCTGCTGTCTACTATTGCCTTCTTATAATAGCCCTGCATGCAGGCTGTCCTGAGAGTAATATTTGATAGTTCAAATAGAAAGAAGTTGAATCTTAAAAACATAAGATTCAACTATGTCAAGGCAGATGAACACATTAATAGCCAAGACTGATATGGTTGCACCAAAATTTGTCTTGTCGCTAAGACACTTGAAAATCCTCAAGCAATCCCTCTGGGAGTACTAGAGCCAACATGAAACGAATTGACCACCATCCCAAATCATGCTGGAGGTCCATTGCTTGTGAACATTACCTTTGCGGCGTGAAAGGTCTTTATTCATTTAAAGGCCCATGCTGATGCGGCTTCAGAACAGAATTAGAGTAACAATATGGCAAACATGCCGAATTTCGGTATTTTAACTTCAGTTATTTCTAGTGAAATGCTTCATGAAAAGTGAGTTGTGCAAGTACAGCACAGCTCACCACCTGCCAATGCCAGGCCCTCACATGCCAGTGTAAAACCGAGACTGTCTGGGCAGTGGCAGTGCTGAATACAAATTCAAATAAACCATTCACTCAAGGGCACTGATAAGAAATCGCAAAGACTCTTAAACACCACATCCATGCAGTATAGAGCGGCAGTCATATGAAGAGGGCATTCAGGTACCCACCCCAACTAACATTACATCCCGCTCACCCATCACTGAAACAGGGTTTATGACAAGCCAATGCTTCAGACACATTGGCACCCTTGGCATGGGTGCCATCCCATCGGGGAACTCGGAACGCAGCTATGTTCTCTGGTATAAGCCCGAGTTCCAATCTCCCCCACTGCTGCGCTTCCCAGAGCCTGTGCCTCCCTTGCTCCCCACCTCTTTCCCCGTATCTTCTTTAGCACCCTAAGAAAGCACCTGCGGGTGATAAGGGCCAAGGGAAAGATAAACGTACCTTTCTGCAGTCCTGCAATGCTCTGTCTGATACAGGACTACGCCTTCAGTGTTAAGTCATCATAATCGACACTGAAAACAGATCCCTGTTTCGGACATGGCGTTGAAGGACTAAAGGTATGTTTTTCCTTTTTATTTCCCTAATTTTTCTTTATCCATTAGCACAAAGCACAATAGTGAGAGAAACTGATCAAAAGTACGACCCTTTCGGTAAAGGCACCGCTGCCCACGTTAAAGGATCATTGGTCCACTCAGGCCCTTAACTTGGCCAGTGGGCTGTTACCAGCAGGGATGGGTCCCCCCTTGTGTTCGATCGCCTCATTAGCACCCTAAGAAGGGTAATACGGTAATAAGCAGCCAATAAGGGAGCTAGAAACCCAGGTTTTCTGTAATAAGCCTGCATTCTGAGTCCCCCCACCCCCGCCCCAGTGCTGCTCAGCCCTCACCCTGTGCCTCCCTTGCTCCCCATTCCTTCTCCATACTGCCTTTAGCACCCAGGAGTGATGGCATGTCGGTGCTAAAAGCAAAGTAAAAAACCTAAAAAAAGAAACGTCCTTTTCCACAGTCCTCCGAGCTGCATCGGTAACAGGAGTCCGTTTTCAGTGTTGACTTGTAATGCACACTGAAAGCTGACTCCTGTTCACGATATGGTGTCACAGGACAGGAGAAAGATACGTTTTTATTTTTTACTTTAATTCACCTTTAGCACCTGGGTATTGTTCCTCGCTGGTGCTAATGGTGATATAACCTTTGGAGGCAGGCCGAGTGCGCTGGTAACTGCACCGCCTCCCGTGTAAAGGGAAGCTTGCTCAGCTCTGGCCTTGAACCTTTGCGAGGGGCCGCTACCGGCAGTGTCAGCCTGCCGCCTCGGGCTATAGTGCCACAATATAAACCCAGGCCAGTTTAAGAGGAGGAATACCCGTAGGGAGCCGACCCTCGAGTACAATAAATATCACTTACCTCACAAACCGTTCCCATTAGATACTTTCATTAGTGCAGAATATCAGTGATAGTAACTGCAAGACAATGGGCCTCACTACTGGTTTGGCAGTAAATGCACCAAATGATTGCCAAACTCTTTCAGCCCTACCACCACTTGCTCCCGTTGGTTTACCACAGGATTAGAAGTGGTGGCTGGGCGGTGTTAATCCCCATTTCTGGAGTCCATAGGACTCCATGGGGATTTTAGCAGAATTCATTCTGTCCGAATTTGGCCTTAAAATGGTGGATTTATCACCAGCATGATGCTGAAGGAAAATCCTCCACTTTAAGGGCCAACTCGTAGTTCGGCGTGTGGTAAAAATGTCGGTAATTATGTTGCCAACAAAAAAAGTGGCAGAAACTTAATTATTTAACAATTGAAGAGATTTGAGGTGCACAATTACTTCTTATTCTGGTAATGATTAAAACACGTTATTCAATTCAGTGCTAGATTTGAACCCAGCGTTGCAGAGCTGTATGATCAGTACATGAGTTTTCCAAATAGAACAAGTGATGTAACACTTGAAAGTGACTTTTAAGAAGGCTTGTGTTGCGACTTTGAACATACTGAATATCTTTAGGCATGGAGGCTTACAAATATATATCCACATGATCTATAAATGTTATTGCTATAAACAATATTGGAATAGAGTGTTAGAAAAGTTGATTGTTAAGCTCCTGCTGCCACTGTGATTCGGGAGTAATGACTTTGTGACGCGGGAAGGCAGGCAGCTCTCCATTTCCTTTGCAGCAAGTTGATAAATGACATTCTGGAAGCGTGTATCAAGCTGTCATTCCTTGACCTATAGGAGTGGTATTGAATTAGAATTGTGTAAATTGAACTGCAGACTCTGTCGCAGTACCATGTTCCTGAAGCTCTTCTTTAATTGCTTTAACGCTTAGTTGTCCCATATGTTGTGAAAAATGTGAACTGCTCTCACCTTGAGAGGACATGATTTACCCATGCCTGAGCTCTGTAAAGGCCCTATTTCGTTCTTTGACTCCTAATGTCATTCCTTTTGTTTCTTCAAAGGGGCAAGCGACCAGGGGCCAATAAAGTCAGATTAACACTCCCTCTTCGCATGTGTTAATCCTGGGCAAACACCAAGCTCCGCATTTACTAGTCTGTAACACCAGCAGCGTTATACTCCTGAAGTTTTACAATTACAAAAAGCCTACATCATTGTTTACCTCATTGTTTTTTTTTTTTAAAGATCAGTGAATTTAGATTGCAAATCTTTTATGGTGGAACGGACCTTTTACCCTTGACACATTTTTTAAAAGTAATTTTTAAGTGTACATTCAATGTTTTCTTGTATTTTAATTTGAACAGCTGCAGTGCATTTTCTTTAAAATCTCCACTTTTTTGAAAAGTTTCTTTCATAGAAGCATAACGACAAATGACATATAGGTTCTAGCAGAGTACTGCAACTGATACAATGCTAGCGGCATGGCCTCAAGCATAGGATTTATGGCTGGCTGATTGCATGAAAGGTTGTAGGTTGTAGGTTGTTGGCCATTTTATATTACAGGGTGAGGAGCAACCGGAGACAACGTGACAGCAACCTTGTCTCTGCCCAACAAGCAAACACCTGTTTGCGCAACATCACAAGTCTGCACTGTAATGAATCCTTTCTACCCCATTACTGGCCACTGTGCTGATTCCTTTCTTCACACTGGCTGGAGCACAAGAGCTTAATCTATACTGTTCATCAAACATCACAATACTACACTGGATTGACTGCATTTGCCTCTATGTGCTGTTTCTTCACCATTAACATTTTTTTTATTTGTGCCATAAGGCTGTACTATAGTGAATACTCCCATCATCCAATGCCAATTGTTTTATTTTGCTCGTAATATATTCCTTGCCCAATATCGCATGGATACACTGGTATACTTGTAATTGTTCTTGTGCGGGATCGGGATTCAAACCTGTGTTGCACGGCATTGTCTTGCTTCCAAGACAAACGCGTTGCCCCTGAGCTATCCTTCCTCCCGAAGTATGTGTGTGTCCCTAGCTCCTAGTCCTGTTCTTTATTTCCACCTCATGGAAATATGTCTATGGTGTTTGCACAGGACCACAAGCCTTCACTGCAAATAATCCTGCCATCTTGAAGTGCTGATTACTTCACTTTTTTCCTCATGAATGCAGGCACAAGGCGTTGGTTGCCACTGTTTGGAACAACCCACCTTTTTAATTTTGGCTATTAGGTGGTGCTGAATGTGCTACCTATAAAGCCGAAAATATTGTCATTAAAATATGAGCTTTAACATAGGAGCTTGAAATAAGGGCTTTAATGTAGGTTTGTAATGTGTTTCAATGCAGAAGACCTATGAGGACGGATTTATGTAGTGACTTGAGCGGTCACTGTGCACTGCCACTGCTTTTCGGAGTGTCTATAAGTAGGGTGACCAGATTTTCAAAACAATAAACCAGGACGGCCAACAACATAAAAGAGGGACTACCCCATCGCAGCCCACCAATTACCGCCCCTCCCCCAACACGCCCCCACAACTTCCCCCAACACGCCCCCACAACTTCCCCCAACCATATTTCCAGCACTTCTGTTTCGATAAACTGTATATAATCTCATTTGTGCAGTTTTGTCTGTGAATCGTCGCATGTTAATTCAAAAAGAGCGTTAGCTCTAATTGATATTACATGGCTTGCGGTACAATCATTTCCCAGCCAGTCTTGGCACAGTCAGTAAGTGTTGCGACTTGTACCTGAGAGGTTGTGGGTTCGAGCCTAACCTCCAACTTCAAAATTCTGAAATTGTTGTGAAAAATAGTTATGGTTTTAATTACCATAGCCATGCAAACCCCAACAGGGTTTTCAAAAATGAAAAAACTCCCAGGACCCCGGGACGGAGAGTGATTTCCCCGGACTGTCCCGGGAAAACCCTGTCTGGTCACCCTACTATAGGGCAGGGCAGTGGTTGAGCACTTGCTGGAAAAGGCATTGCCTAAGCTGCATTGTGATAGTTGCTCCCACAGGCCCACAGCGCATGCTGCCAATTTGCATGGAGCACAGAAGCCGGGCCTGGGAAGGGAGTCATCACAGCAGCTTGCTTCTCCCAGTGACCTTTCTTTTCACACAAACCTTCCAAATTAATTATAATTAGTATTTTATAATGTGCTTAATACCAACGAGCGACCGGGATTCGAACTGGTGTTGCTCTACTTCGGTCTTGGTCAAGACGAGCGTATTGCCACTGAGCTATACTACCTGTACTCCTAGATCAACTTTGTTGAGGAAGGACATGACTTAAATTGCTTCATGGGAAAGCTTTTCAGGGCTGCATCGGGTTTGTGAAATAATTACATTTTGCTGAAAGTGAAGTTATCACAATGGCTCATTGCTTAAGATTTACGAAATGCAGAAGCAGAGGTGCTATGCATGTATATGCGCAGAAATTCAGCAATTGGCTCAATTTTGGGAACAGTCAAGTGTATGTACGGCTTGTTTCAAACACAAGTGTTTAAGTGGCATGCTTGATGGCAAACGAACAACCTGCATGCAGCTACTTAAACGATGTGCTTCATCGAAGCTCAGAACTTTCATGGCGCAGCTCCATGCTGTGGGTGTATGTGATAGCTCAAAGCAACTGGGTACTTGGGGAAAGTTAAGGAATGCAATCTTCTTGCTGAATGAGAATAACTTCAGCTGGTGCAGATGACACAGCAGTGGGTGGTAAATCCTGAGGAACCATGGGGGACAGAGGTTAAACCCGTAGGCGCTACATATTGGTATTTATTTTCCTCCCATTTACTTGGGGAGGAACAATCGAACACCCCCCCCCCCTTTTTTGTTGTTGCAGCATTGTCTAATGAAGCTTGATGGTGACAAGAGTGTACACTGCTCCCAGCACAGAAGGCAGACAGGGCAGTTGCAGTCCCCAATTATAGGTTAGACTACCACACACCTCCCCCCCATCCACCCTACCTCATCCCGCTCTGCCACCTCACCTCTCCAGGCCTGCATCCACCCTTCCCACCTCAAACCATTCTACACCCAACCACCATACCCACCGCATCCATCTCTTCCCCCACCCACACCCACTACCCCATAGACCTTCCCAACAACCCTACCTCTTTTTTCTCTGCTGGATACCCCACCCCACTTTGCCCCACCAACCCTAGCCCACTACTCTCTGACCCCACGCACCCTCTCACCCTCCCTTTCCCCAAACTTACCCCTCTCTTTGACCACCTACCTACCCACCTTAATTCACCCCTCTTTTCCCCATACCTCACACTTCGCTGCCCACCCCCGCCCTCCTTTATCCCTCCCACTGCCTACTCTTCCTCATTCCTCCCTGCCATCCCCACCCCTCCTACATCACCCCTCCATACCTGCACCCACACTACTGACCTCACTGCTCTCTGCCATACCTGATGCCCCCGAGTCCGTCGATCCTTGCTCACCCCTCGTTGGCCCACACCTTATCTCTCTAACACTATCCCTCCTTCTTCAACCCTGCCTATCCCCAATCTGCACACCACCTCTAGCTCGTACATGCTTACCATGGCCATCCGCGTCACCCTGTCATTTCCCACCTTCGGCCACCCCTGCTCCACCACTCCAGCTGCCCCAAGAAATCCCTGTACTTACACGAAATACATGTCTGCGTGTGTGTATTTGCTGACACATGCCATTATTAAATGACTTTGATACAGCACAGTGACGAGAAGTCTTTCTACTGTGCCTAATTGTACGTGCTTGCAAGCAGTAACCCAGGCACATTTGGAATCTCAAGGTAAGCAGAGCCGAGGTATTTACTGCACTGTTACTTTTAAATGTAATAAACAACTTCAAATTCCAAAACCGTTGGCTTTGCCAATTCTTGTTTACCATGTTTTTGTAATGCCTTGTGCTGTAAATGCAATACCAAAAGGCACTTTTTGTTTTAAAAATCAGTTATATCCTATCCTACAATTTTCCTGTTTAATTGTACTATTTCTGAACTCAATTGTTTATATTTGTGTGAGGTTTTATGACTGCAGATAGCATTCCATCGCAGTTTAACTACTATGATGCATGGAAACCTTCAGTTTTGCCATTTTATAACTACAACCTCAAAACTCCTTCCTTATTTGTAAATTGATCTTCGTGTGCAGGGAAGTGGTTGCTGACCCCAAAAGCACATTTGAACTGTTGATTGTTACGTGCTATGATTGAAATGCTCACCAAGGAACATTTTTATGGTTTGGTTTGTTTCTCTTCCATCTATGAAAATAAACCTGTAGTGTATGCAGATGTTCTTTAAGTCCTATCTTGGTTTGGTTGCTAAAGTTTTACGACAACCTGGTAACGCAAGTCTCCAGTGAGTTGGAGTGGCGTCAGTCATGCAAAGAAGCATTGTATCGAGACCATTTAATTATACTATTTGCAAGAACTGTCTGTAACTGAAAAATGTTTCCTATTATCTAATGGAGATGAATTCACTATAATTTGTTACTTGTGTGTCAATAGCTTTAAGCTGCAGCATGTAAAGTGCACACTGAATACAAATATTACTGAGCGAACATGTACAAGAGTGTAAAGCCTTTCAAGTAGGACCTACCATTCCAAGATGTCACTCTTAAAAATACTGCTTTGCTTAAGATGAAAAAGCCCAAGGAAAGAGAAGATAACAGGGTGACTGCTTGCTATGGATTCAGATCCTCATTCTTTTTTAACAAGCGTAGAAGTGGAAACCATTTCAATCTATCAAGCAGCATGGAAAGAAAATAAGCTCTTAAAACCAAAATACTACAATTGTCTTCCTTTCCAACTCACATAACTGACCTAGTACTTAAAAAATGGCTGGCAGTATGACCGAACATTCACCATAATACACTTTCTATGTATCAAAAGGGAGTTCATTGATTGACACAAATGCCTCTACATTCTTCTGCAAGGGTACCGTCAGATAGCTAAAGCTTTCTCAAGTCTCCCTAAAAAGGTGATTCCTCAAAGAGGAAGAAACAAATAATGATGGGGAAATCACGAAACCTAAAGCACTCTGCCATTTTACTTTGAACTCTTTTGGGCCCCATTGGCAGACTCTTGGCAAATAAATTCATTAATGTGACGATGGCACCTGAAAGAGAGGGACTACCCTGTCAGCAATGACCTAGCATGGAAGTTAAAGACCTGATCAAAGTGAGGCAGCAGCACAATTACTGAATGGGTCTGGAGGGTAATAACACCAAAAGACCCATGATGAGGCTAAAGGAGCTATATTAATGTAAATGGGAAAACTTACCTCAGCAATCTGCAATGTGCATGGATATGTCAGTCTGTTTTCAGTGTTGATGACCGTGGTGACATAAATGCTGAAAACGGGGTTTGACAGATTTCAGTTCCTATATAATTTCAGTTGTTTTTTATTTTATTTGGTAAAGAGCTTTTAGCCCCCCCTATCTGCTCATCTCGGCTGTTAATGGACATAGGTGCAGCTTCTTGGGGGCTCAGCAGGGGAAAGGCACCTATAGGCTGGGATGCGTGGCTCTCTGGCTGCTCGGAATGCAGGTATGTGTGTGCAAATACATCCCACATGCCGATTGTGCGCCCAGCTGCTACTTACTGGCTCAAAACGTTTTATATAGGAACAGCCAAAAAACGATAGAGGAACGTGCTCCATGTGAAGAATCCTCAAGGTCACTTAAAGAACGAGAAACTTGGAACCGGTTCCATGTCCTATAGCCCAGCTTCATATTAAATCGGAATTCATACTCTAAGCAAAACTGTACAAATCTGGTATCTAGAATGAGGAAATATCCTCCATTCATTGGAGATCAAAAGAGAAGAGCCAAAAATGCCTGATACCGTTTAGACAGAATTAAGGAAAATAAAGCATAGCAATGTGAGCAAGCACTAGATATATCACTCAACCACTGATCACCAAAAAGAGCAACTGTACATTTAGCAACCATTATTCGAGCAAAGCATGAAATGGTGTAATCTGTACATGTGAGAGATTTTTACTGGAGACAGTAGACTCACCATACAGAAAGGGTACACCAGAATGGATGCACATCTCAACATTACCATCATGCTACAAAAATCCCATTCCATGCTCTTGCTTTTCCCCCGCCTTTTCCGGTTATAATTCCTGTCTCTTAATTATTATTTTTTTCTCCTGGATTTTCTCCATTACCTTCCTGCATAGGGGTAGTATAGCTCAGTGGCAACGTGCACGTCTTGGAAGCAATGATGCTAATGAAAATGATTCAATTATTTTAGCAGCACCATTTGTGAGGTTTACAATGGTTGTGGATTCACCTAGGGTTTAGAGATGTTCAAATACAGTTTGCTGATTGGTTGACCTGTGGTTCCAATGACCGCTATTTAAGTTCAGGTAACAGTACCGTTGCTGTGATGAAATGGCTTTTGCCCTGCGGGAATAAAAGGATGAGTGAAAGTCTTGTGTATAGGCGTGTTATAAATGCCATATCATATCACATCATGAGTAGTGGCATTCCACCCCCAAACTGCTACAAAATAAGAGTGAGCCAGATCATTAAAGCATAGAATCTGGTTGAATGCGGTTACTCAGAGTGGTTCAAAGGTGGTGTTCGAGCGATGCCAGCGGGAGCATTCGCCAGGATCAGATAACAGTCGAGCTGGTTCGCAACATTTGGTAACGTCTGTGTCGGATCGGCAAGTGATTCTCCAGTGTTTCAAGTCGAAGGTCACAAAGGTTAAAAACGGTGATCCCGATTCCCCAGCGTGTGGTTCGACAAAGTGGCAGTTTGAGCCGGGTCAAGTCATTTGGTTATTGCTAGTTCCAATCAGTGGGTGAAACTCCAGTGGTTCGAGTCTGGGTCCAGCGATGAGACATTGATTCAAACCAAGCACGTGATTTGACTTTGAGGCACAATGCAATGTCTAGGTGGTTTGAGATGCAAAGCTGCTGGTTTGAAGAGTTTGGTTTTGGTTGAGTGCCAAAGGGGGCAGAGGGGGGAATCCTGTGGTTCGAGATGCTGTGAACCAAGTGCAAAAGCAGGTTGATCGGTCTGAGGTGATGAAATCAGGTTTACGATCTGTTTTAGCCCTCAGGATGCTTTGAAACCCCACCCAGTGATTCATGGAGCATATTAGTATATATTTGCCGGCTCTAAAACACAAAGGAGGGTGGCCCGCAATTGCAGGTATACCTTAACACTTTGAAGTCCTGGGTACCATTGAGGCTGGCAGAAAGGCAAGTCTTGTCCTAGCAGCAGTTCACCCTCACTGTTCCCTGGGGATGCTTAGGGGACAGAGGATGCCTCTGCCATGGACACTCAGCCTTCACCTCACTGGTGGAGAACTCATAAATTCTTCCTTAAGTGTCTGTCCAAAAGTGAATCCAAGATGCATTGGGGGACCCATTCTTTTAAAGGCAAAACTGTACAGGTGATTGGACAGAAGCTGGCCTGCTTTAGGTGTCCAATCGCTGCTCTTGGAACTTGTGGACTTGCCTTCGGATGTCCCACCAAAAATGCGTTGTGCTACAGGAAGTGGAAGGGACAGGAGGAAAAAAATCGAGGCAGATACAAACAAGATGGAAGGAACTCCAGCAGCTCTAAAAAGCTTCTCCTGCCTACACAAACCATGTCCCTTCTCTTTTCAATAGAATCAAAGGCCTTTTTGTATGCAGCACACTGGTGTGAATCCATTCCTTTTGTGGATGCATGTGCCCTTTGATTCCAGTCCCCAGGAGAGCTTCCTGTGGAGTGGCCCTCTTTCTGAGGAGGGTGCTACTTGCCCTCACTAAGGAACAAAGTTAGGCAACCCCCATAGCTACAGTCTTGCTGGCAGCAGCGGGGCAGCATGGCTGGCAAGAATAAACAATCCTTTCACAGCTAAACTGGGCTCACAGAGCTTACATGTGTGCTATCAATTTGATGTGGCTTCGAAACTCATAAAAGATGCTACCCATCATACCTTAAACTCAGATATGACTTATATTTTAGGTTTTACGTGCCGCCAGGGGAGCATTCACATAGTTATGTAGTTTTTAGAACAGCGATGCATATTTTAAATGCAGGTGCAGAGACGTGGGTGTCACTGCAGCCGTGACTTCAGAATCTGCTCTGTGCCACTGGAGAGAAGGTGCTGCAGATCAGGCAACAGATGCAGTAGTGCACAGGTGTGCACTATGCTTTTAGCATGAAGTTTATGAAAGGGTATGATTAGCAGATTACCCTTTCAGAGATGGAATTATCCATAGCATTTTATTAATTCAATACAAATCAAAAAAGCCAGGGCAACAACACCCTCGCCAGATGGCAATCCGTCAATAGCTCAAAAGTAAGCCGTACCAGAGGGACATGTATGGCTGGAAGGATTTTAGTTTTAGATCCACCCCTTGTTAGTCGATAGTTTTCAATTGTGAATGCAATCTATTGCCTTCCACCTGGTTCATGATTATGATATGATATGTTATGGACCCGGGGATCGAACCTGTGGTGTTGCGTATTGTCTTGCTTCCAAGGCAAGCATGTTGCCCCTGAGCTATCCGCCCGGGACAAATTGAATTACCCATCATTGGCGTACATGTGGAAACCTACCAACATTTTTCAGTCTTCCGCATGTATATGGCGTCTATTGGTGTGAGAGTGACCCATGCACTGCTCTGCAGGGAACTACTGCCGTTACGTGTATTCTATTCTTCTTCTGTGTCACAAAGCGGATATCTTGGCTGTTGCCAGATAGTTGATTGGGATAAACAGACCAGCCAGAACAAAGATAATGTTTAACAGAGGATTTATTAGGGGTAGTGTGTACAGGATGTGAAAAAGTACTGTTTCAAGGGGTGGACGAAAACATAGTTTCTCCATCCTCCGAAGTGGGCCCAGGGGAGGGGGGGGTTGGGGTTGAGGGTGGGGGGAGGGAGTGTCTCACCATTGGTCGTTCATTGGGGTCTAGGTGGGTTCCCACACCTTTTTCCGGAAAGGCTATTTCTGTGTAGGTGCAAGGTGTTCTCGAGCCCTTGTCGGGTATGTTAGGTCAGGGGGGGGTAGCAGCATTTACATGTCCGCCCGTCATCTTGGGTCTCATTCCGCTACTGTTGGCATGGGAATCCCAGTCTGAGAGACAGACCTCTGTTGCTGCAGGGTGTGAAGCTGAGGCTGGCAAACCTTTGTACCGAGTGTTTTAATCTTTGGCGTGAGTAAAACATGCTTGGAATTTGGCATTGCTCTTAAACTTGGTAGAAAATGTTCCCTCGTTAGTGAAAATGCTTGTGGTAAACTCTGACCTTGCGGGATTCAACCACTCGCGGGAACGTGCCTCTCAGGCAAGGCTTCCTTTTCTGTGTTGAGAAACTGAATGAAAGCCCGGCGACCTGCTTGCCTCTTGCTCAGCTGGCTTCTGGCTGCTTCTGGGGACAGTGTTCTTTCCTAGGGTTGAGTCTCGCTGTGCTAAAGGAACAGCATTCTCTTCCTTTCCAAATAACTCTGAGCCCTACTGAGTTAGAGAGAACCTGCCAACTGTTCCATTGAGCCTGTTTTCACTCGGGCACAGCAGAGCGATGGCATTATCCCTGAGGTCCATGACAGGAGTCCCTTACTCCATGGTAGGCCTTAAAAGGCCCATGTCCAGGTGGCATGCGACTGTCCCCTGCCACGATCACCAGAAAAGTAAATCGAGATGTAGAACAAATAAATGTGCTTGCACTTAATTATTCATTTTTTTGTACTGCACTTAAATGATTTTCCTCTGCATGCTTCGCTTCAAGTATTGTGTTTTTCCAAACAGCCTGGTTGAACGTTGTCGTAATGTGGCACCTTCTAAGGCTTGATCGAGTTAGTGGGCACAGGGAGCGCCCTGTTTGGACTCTGCACACAATATAATGCACAATGTTTACCTATAGTTTTGCTGTTGCGTCCTGGTGCTCATTAGTTGTATTCATTCCTGCATACAGTCTTGACCACGCCTAAACTCGGGAATTTCAAAGATCAAACAGCACCTTTTGATATTACTGCCATGCTTTTCTTCATGTGCATTTTTTTGTCTTGTGACTCGTGAGTACAGCATAGAATAGCAGCCAATTAAATCGGGGAAGGGAGGGAATCCGGCTGTGCAAATATGAAACTGTACAGCTGGCGCACACCTTAACGTTTCCTGAGCACTGAGTTGAATGAAGTTGGTTATAAATTAAAAAAGCAAGTCACGTGGGTTTGGTAAACAAAATCAAGGAGCATTTTCTGCACCACGTTTCACATTTGGTTTTAAAATCTGAACTCTTAGTAACACTTTATTGAAAATCCATTTGTCCACATGTCTTAGCCCCCCTCCCTGAGCGCCAGCCAGGTTCCTGGCTGGAAACGATGTTTAAATATGTATGCTTGGCGTGCCCTTCGGTAAGATGGAATCTGCCTCTTGAACTAGTTCTCTGTGGAATGTGCAATGCATATATAAATGTTTATTAGCACGCTTGCACTTACTTTATTGGTGCTGCAATAGTCTTCTTGAGCATTCTTACCAACATAGATGTGAACATCAACATTCCCAAAGGCTCGCTGGGTTTGACATCTTAAGGGAGCTCATTCGACCCGCCGCGTTTCCGGTACTTTATGCCTAAGACTGGAAATAAAATACAATGGTCCGTGTCTTTCTTTTCGCTTATGATTGAACGTGTCACTTTCCTGCTACCGTCAAATGCTTATGAATATATGTATTACATTTCAAACAATTCAATTTCGAAGCCCCCACGCAGCGTTTGCCAATGCTGTGAACCAATTATTACGTGCATCGGTTCTATTTTAATGCTGTCGCACGACTGCAAATAAGCTGCTCATTTGTGGAATTCGCTAGTCAAAATGCAAAGGAATCTTAAACAAATGCCCAGCAAAGCCAGTGTAAAATGATCATGTTTTAAATGCACTCTGAACCTTGGCCTCGAGTCCCAACTTTAGTTTTACTGCATGGGAGTTTATATCTAAGTGGTGTATATGTAGTGGTGTGATACGATTTTGGTGTTCTCTAACTTCCCCTTTTACTTGTAGGCCTCGACACAAATGTAAAATGTGTAAAGGTCTAAAATCCTACCTCTCCAGCATTGGTACCACACATGCAGTCCATTATTGCACCATGGACTACATGAACATGTAGTGCTATGACGAGGGCTGGTGAGCCGAATGCCCAGGATGTTCACTGTGCATACCAGAGATGCCACGCTCAAAGGATAAGAGAAGACTAGAGGTGTAAATGCAAATAAAGCCGAGTGCATTAAATATTGTCATGTTATAAAATCAATAGTGTATTAAAAATATACTTAACAGAGTGACGTGGCTCTCTTAAAAGCATCGTGCATGGAGTAATCCCTCTGGCCTTGTCTGACTTATCTTGGCAATTTGGATTTTTTATATTTCATATGTCGACTCTAAGCTTTTAACATATAGCTTGATACTGCAAGCATCTGGAGGCTCTTATTGTGTGCGCCTTCAGGCTTCCTTAGACCATAATTAAGAATGATAATAATAATAATACAATGTGATTGGTGTGCAATGGTGATTTTTCAGACAGACTTTCAGCAAACAGTCTACTTATTTTGTGCTCCGCCTCAGTACTCGCTTTGGTCGAATTCAAATTGGTTGACATAGTTTTACCACTTTATTTTATCACAAATAGGTAAATGGTTGGTTTAGGTGAGGTAAATGGAACCTCCTCCCCCCTGTCCTAGTTTAGCTGCAAAACATTTGGTGACTTTTTTTCAACAGATTGAATTTGCCCAAATATTTTCCATGTTCTAACATGGATCCACAACCCCGAATCTGCTAGTTACGTGTAACGCACGACTCCGGTGGACACTGCCACAGGCATAGCTAGCCGCACACATCAGACTACAGCAAGGGAAATGACAAAATTAGATTGTACTGTTCACATAATTCTCCACCTATTTACACCAGACTACGCCTCAACACCTCCAACATCAGAACACAGAGAAGACCTATGACAAATGTGTGCATGCTGAACACATAGCGAGTCCCTATCACTCCTGCTATCTCCTGCCTCCTCTCAGCACCCATCCACATGCCTGACCACATAGGTTGCTCTCTACTGGAGCCTGGCCAGCTCAGTTATGCCTTATTTGGCCAAATGCACACATGCATTCTAATCTTATTCTGTGACCTCCAAAACTCTGGAATTTGATCCAGCCTGGACCTTTGGCAGTGCAGCTCTTTGTTTTCCTTTTGGTGAAAAACACCCATGGGATAACCTTATGGCACCCACAGGTGGGGGTTTACCCTTGTACCACTTGTGTGTTTGTCGGAACCTGCATGTTGCCCTCAGAGCAGAGTGTGGGCTGGTGGCAGCTACATGCTGACTTGGCAGTGGCTTTGAGTGTCCTCCATTTTTGGGACACCCAGGACCTGCCATAGGAATCAATGGTTTCCTGAAGGAAGGCAAGATGGACACTGCAGCCTCTTAGGTTCTATTGCATTTTACCTTGTTTCCCAAAGTTGTGGGAAGCCCTGTCTCTGTTACCTTCCTCCTGACTGGTTTTTGGGTGGAAATACCATATATGGCTCTGGGGCTGACTGGAGCCTTCCCAGGGGCCGTGGATTGTGGAAACACCCCTTGGGGTGGGTCCTGTGTGAATTGAGTTGGGAGTAAACTCGTATTCTGTGTTATGGGTGTCTGGATTCTGTGTGTGATACAATGCCTGAGACAGCCTTGACCAAAACCGACATGAAGGCAGTATAGTGTGCTGAAAGGCTGGGTACTTGCCCCAATCCACATTCCTTATTATGAGTGCCTGGGAGGAGTGAACGGCCTGAATGCCTGTGAGCCTGATTGGCTGCTTGCATGAATCCACTCCTGCATGATTGGTTGACTGAGCCTGGCTCAGCCGAGTGAATGGGGAACAAATGTTTATACCTAGGGTCCCCACACTCACAAATTTGTTCAGAAGCGGAAGTCGAAACCAAAGCTGATCCCTGGAGTCCAGCTGAAGGAAGATGATCACAGCTGCTACTCTTCATCGAAATCCAAAAGCTGCTATCCACTCCAAGGACTGATCCAAGAAAGAACCTGGATAGGATACCTCTCCCCAAGCTATGAGGGACCATCGTGCAACCTGCTGTTCTTCATCCGAAGTACACTGGATGCCTGTCCTGTATGCCTGCAGTCCGGATGAAGGTATCTTCATGAATCCAGAAGAGCAGTGCCTGGACATCTCGAGTCAAAGTCCAGTGGAGTCACCCAGGGTCCGCAGGAGCATTCGTGATGGTTGGAAGCCCGTTGCAGTGTAGTGGCCAGTATAATGGGTACCCTGGCATAGTGTTGCTTCACACCTGGAAATGTGAAAGTTCCAAACTGATAAAGAATATTTCATCATCACTGACCCCTTTCTTCCCAATGGAGAAGGTCCAATGTCGCTGAATGCAGAGGAGGCTTTGCCGGTGGGTTTCCTGCAACCAGAATCCAACTAAGACATCCCGAGTGTCCAGATTTGGTGAGGGTGATTAAGTCCACGTCACCAGAAGCCATCCAGAGGTTCATGCTCTGGCTGCGGCACTGAAGAACCAAAAATCGTCAAACCACGAAATCCTGACACCAAAAGTGACCTCTGCACCCGTCGCCACCAGAAGTCATCAAAGGTACCCCGGTATCTTACTATCATCTGCCAAGCTTTTTAGGAGCCCATAGTTCCATCTTCCCAGGACTCCTACAGTTGGAGAAATCGTCGTCCAACGGAGAGCACTGCGAAGAGCGAAACTGCTGCACTTCAGAAAGACTTTGGTTCAATTTTTCTTCTTGGACTCTGCATCCCAGTGGCTCCTTCTTCCAAGGGGGGTGGGGTGTCCATCCTTGAAGGGAATTGCCGTGTGAAACCGAGAAACCCTGCCACTTCACCTGCTAAGGCACCAGCGTTACTGTGACAAGGGGGTCGTCCAGGGGTCCCAGATTCGTCTTGTATCCTGTTCTCCTTTGGCCTCTCAGGTACTTTGGGCTGGTAGAACCCTTAAGAAGAAAGTAGGTTATTGAACATTTTTGGACTGTGCTGTAAAAGACTAGATAAATTACTCCTTAAGTTTTCCATTATATATCGCCCAGGTTGGGGGGGGGAATCTCTACACATAATTGTGTGTATATAGTATAAAGAAAGTGAAGGCACGCCTCTGCACGCTCACACCAGAAAAAATACAGCCTGCTTGATAAAAAGGCCCAAGACACTCTTGCAAGGATAACAAGCATTTATTTCTACAAAATGAAAGTGCATCAGCAAAGAACTCATCTGCCGCCAAACTTTGAGCTACGTAGGCATGTGCAGCTTATTAAAAGCACAAACGACAACACTGATGACGTAATTACATATAGTACAATTCTACAATACGGATTGGAGGAACCCTATACATGTAGGGCCTGCTGCATATGGGATGCCAGGCCATTGGTCTGTCTTCATCTGTCCACCTTCGTCCACGTAGGCGTCACTCGGCTAGTCGTCCATGGTGAAGCTGGCTGAACAATTAGCTATTTGCGAAAACAATCTTATTTTATCGTTGTAACAATGCACCTGGCAGATAGAGGGATGGGCTCGGGGCAAGAGCCAAGGTCACACTAACTTGCATGCTCCACTCACTCCCAAAGTGATCAGCAACTCCCAAGGTCCTCCACCTTAGTTTTAAGCTATAATTGTGATGTCACCATACACCTCGCTGCACAAATTGGTGACCCATTTCTAAAGGTGCGATAGTCTTGCCTTCTGATCTTAGTGATCGATCGAGGGGTGTAAAAGTATTATTGTCTGTGGTCTGGGTTTGGATGGTACTGTCATGCAGGGGTCATGGGTT
This sequence comes from Ambystoma mexicanum, assembly GCF_040938575.1. NCBI lineage: Eukaryota > Metazoa > Chordata > Amphibia > Caudata > Ambystomatidae > Ambystoma > Ambystoma mexicanum. The sequence goes on from NC_090924.1 coordinate 963,814,084, forward strand.
CAAAGCATGGCAAAGCTGTATTTCTCATATGGGGATTGTTGGGGGCAGGAGGGCCTTATCTGTTCTGCGGGATGCTACTGCCAAGAGGCGTTGTTCTCCCTTCTCATAAGCTTGCAGGGAGCATTCTTCCCATGGCACGAGGGCCTGAAACTTTTTGGACAGTGGAGGATTTTTTGAATCTCTGAAACTTGGCCAGGGTGTGTGGTGTTCATGCTCATGCAAGGGGCCTAATACGAACACACAAAATGCTGTTTGCCGCACTTGGGCCTAACTTCTGCAATGCTGCCGTTTGCCAAGATGGCATTCACACCAGCATCTACAATATAGCTTGTAATGCATGCACTAAGGTGATTGCGTACCTCCCCCTCCATATGCACTCCCTCCCCCTGCTCCCTGGATGTGTTCTCTTAGCGTTAATTTCTCATTCGGTGTGGTACAAGTGGTGGGAAGACTTTCCTCAACAGAACCCCCTTTCTTAATCCTAAATTAACAAATTCCACTATAGTGTCATTGGCAGCTAAACTCCAATATATATTCTCCTCCCCCCTTTGCACTCTCACTGTATGCTGGTGACCCATCCTTTGGATTCAATGGTCTGCATACATCTCGTAAACCTGCTCCATACTGGGCATATCCCTCTGGGGTGCATGTCATGTAAATATAACCCTGTCCCCATCTAAATCAACCCAGTGCTCTGTGTAATTTTCAGGGTCTGGTGGGGGGCTGTGTTGATTGTGCCATGGGAGTGGAAGGGGTGATACATCTCTATCATACAGGGTTTGTCTGGGTACCACTCTCGGTGGTACTGCAAGGTGCTTTGGGTGTTAACCCAATTGAGACCATCATCATTGCGCTATTGGGCACTGCTTCGGCACAACATCAGTGTACCATTTGACGCGTGCAAAAGATGACCAGGATCAACAAAATGACATGCACCAGCATTTGCACAATCTCCCCCAGCCAGGATGGAGCCCAAGAGAAGGTTGGATCCAACCAATCTTCATTCTGTATTCCAGCTTTCTTCTTAATGGGCACTTCCTGATTGTGTACCACTTTGATTATGTGTGAGAGAGAACTGTTTTCAGCATCTTTGGGAGGCTCGAATGTGCAACAGGAATCCCTGACATTTTTGCACATGCCTCCTTTCATCACAGTGAGCATGTCCAGGACATAGCCTCAAGACACTGAGTTTAACTTTTATGATATTGAACCCCTGCTGGGTGTCATTAGCCAGCTGGATCAATTCCCAGTGGACAATCTGCATCCATTTAGCATTGGCCGCAGCTTGCACACTGGGTAGTAACACAGAGGCGAAAGAAGTCTCTGATTTGCTGAAGAGCCTGTATTCATCCGGAACTTCATCAAGCAAGTTTGAGTCTTTGGACAGATAGTTTGCTCTCTTTTTCCTTCACAATGTTTCACCTTTTTCTTTCCCATGAAGGGTGTGCCAGTCTGGTGCTGGCAACAGGTTCCTTGTTTTTTCTTCGTGAAATGGCCCAGTTGGGTGGGGCAGTGTGCCTCCTAGTGTTCGTAATGTCATGCCCATGCTAAAACATTAACATATGATGCATCTAATAACCATACTAGTCAAGTGTTCCTGGATGTTTGGAATAAACCAATCCTCTTGTATATCAGCAGCAATGTGATGTTTGGAGCAGTGCGGGGGGTACGATGGAGCTCATCAAATGCTATTATCAGCTGTTTGTGTGGCATCACTTCTTTTCCTATACATTCCTGCCTCCATAATAAATCAGTAGGGGACTGTTTGCACCCTCTTATGACCCACAACTGTTTTCCTCTTCCAAGGCCTTTACTTGTAATTCAATAATTTGCGCTATGGGCAGTGCATTGTATGAAACAGGTGGCTGCTCAGTGGAGGGTGTCGTGACAACATATTCAGCCACAGTTTGTACTGGGAGATATGCTGCTATTTTGGCCAGGGTGTTTGTAGTGGCGTTTCCGAGTGACACTTTGCCAGTGTTGTTAATGTGGGAGGCACTTTTGATGACCGCCACTACAGAAGGCTGCCAAAGTGCAAAAATTAGCTTGTTTAATAATGTGGCATGCTGTAGTTGGGCCCCATCCACCCTCCTAAAGCCCCTCCTTTTCCAACATGAAAGACTGGCATGCACTGCGTTAGCGACGTACGGCGAGTCAAAAATAATGGTCATGTGGCACGCCTGTGATGATTGTAGCACTTAAATAAGTGCAATGAGTGCTGCTGCCTGTTCTAAATAATGCATTGGTAGTCTTTTAAATTAATGTCTCCTATACCACCATCCACTAGGTGCACCACTCCTGCGCCCGTATGTCTGAGGCCCCTGTCCTGGTCAATTGTCGCTGATCCATCAACTAACAGATCTGCTCCCTCCCCACCCTCAAGTGGCCGGTCTTTTGCCTTGGGGATGCCATCCTCCTCCCCCTTTTATGTTACACAGCTGTGTCTGACCAAGTCCTCATCAGTGCACATTTCTGTTATGAATGTTGCAGGGTTCACTGTTATACATCATACAATATTGCTATTTGTGCTGGAGAGAATGATCTCATATGTACATGCTCTTTGGTTAGTTGGAGATGATTTTGACCTTTCCAAAATCGCAAAAATGGCATGTTCCACATAGTGTAACAGAGCTTTGTTTCACAATGGTGGAACCTTCCTCAATTGCAAATGCCTCCACCACAAGTGCCTGTTCGCAAGTGAACTGCCCTTGCATCACGGAGTCTAGCATGCCACTACAATAGGCCAATGGCTTGTGGCCCATCATGTTTTTCTGTGTCAACATGGCAGTCATGAGCTGACCATTAGAGTGTGAGAATAGGTAAAATGCCTGTGTATGATCTAGGGATGCTAACACAGGGGCTGTTGAAATCACTTTTTTGTCATTGAAATTCAGTAACATTTCTTCAGCCCACACTATTCTGCTGTCTTTGTGCGCTTGTTTGAGGCCCTGTAAAAGTGGTCTGCTGTATGCTGCATGATCAAGGATGCATGCCCTGCAATAATTGCATAGCCCTAGGAATTTCTGCATTTCTTTTACAGTCTTGGGCTGTGGAGTGGTGCGCACAGAGGCAGCACAGTCAGCTTATTCTTTTACCATGTGCAGATATCAACTGTCCTTGATATAGAACCACTTGTAGACAGTATTGTAGTGTTGCCTGGTCAACCTTGTACCCCTTGTGAGCGAGAATCTGTAAGTGTAATGGAGTCATGTCTGCAGTGTTGTTCAGTGTCGCTGTGCACCAGCAGGTCATTGACATACTGGGTAATTCTGCTGTACACTAGGATGTTGCCTAAGTCAGCATATAGTATTCTGTTGAAGACGCTGGGGCACTCACAGTACCCCTGAGGTAATCTTGTGTGTTCAAATCTCCCCCCCCCAACCCCCCTATGAGTAAAAGCTGCACGGTATTGAGTCTGGGTTTAATGGTATCGAGAAAAATGAATTTTTGAGGTCCACCACCGTGAAATGTCACCTCTTTAGCAAAGCTACACAAGATCGTGGCAGGGTAAGGAACCACAGGAAATTCTTGCTGCACCACATCATTTAAGGGTGCAAATCCTGGATCATTCTCCAATTTCCCCCCTTGCCTTTTTTACATGGTATATAGCCGTGTTGCATGGGGAGGTAGATGGTACAATTATCCCTTGGTTGAGTAGGGCATTGTTGGTGTCCTTTTATCCCCTCCTCTACCTCCCTGCAGAGTGGATAATGTTGTACTCTGGGTAGTACTGCTCCTGGTTTCAGTGTCGTGTACTGGGGTCTCTCCATGTAAGAGCCCTATATCATGTGGGTTAGTTGTCAACAGTCTCTCAGGAACCTGCTCTAAATCTTTTTCATTGAACTGGGGTGGGCTGTAAGAGCCATCAGGGGACACTAGACCTTCTGGTACTTCACCATTATTTCACAGGGGATACAAATTTCTAGCACGATCTCCCTGTCATCTTTCTTGTCGTCCAACAATTCTGCCTCAGTAACCTCCTTCAGAAATACCGTGGGGTAATTGCGAAGTACTGTGCATAATTCACGAACCCTTGCAAATCTAGAGAGTATGGTACCTGCCGCCAACTCGGGGGACACAACAGGGCAAATAAATTAAGTCTGTGGGCTCTCGCCTATGCCAAACTGATGCACCCCCTCCATAAGCACAGTTGTTCCGTACATAAACATGTCTGTGTCCATTGGAATCCAATAAACCACCACTTCTCCTCCCATTGCATGGATTATCAGCATGCCCTCATGGCATATACCCTGGTGTGGCACGAACTATGTCACTGGCTGTCAATGAGATTGTCATATGAGCTTGCTGAGTAGATTGCTGGCCAACAAATTCACTGGGGAACTTTCAGAATAAAGTAAGGAGGCCCACACCACCTCCTCCCCACCAATGGCGATAGCCCCTAGAGAAGCCCTGCATTCAAGAGTCTGGCCCGATAGTGGGAAATCTCCCTCAATGATGCACGCTTTTTTTGTCACCCGTGTCGACCATAAAAATGAAGTGCTTGTTTCCTATCTCTGCACCAACCAAGGGTTCCTCATAAAGGCGGACAGTCATAGATGGAACTGGGCATGCAAGTGCCCTCTGTGGGCTGTCCTATTGAGGGTATGTGTTCATCCTGGGGAACATGAAAGGCTGTTTCCCATCACACTCACCCCTCAGTAGGGCACTAGGCTGGCATTGGGCACTCTGTTGGGTGTTGCATGTTACCATTTCCGTGCAGGGGCATAGTTTGTGGTGGGTACTGCTGCTGTTGTGCTTGCATCCCATGGGCCAGGATGGGAGTTGCTTGTACGCTTGGTGTATTTCATAGGGTATGGAGGTCATCCTTGGTGTTGGCATTTGTTGTGTATTCTGTGGGTGTGGGTGATAAATATTGTATATGTTGTATGAGAGTGCTGGTATGCTTCTACACTCCCTCAAAAAATGTACCCACTTGTTACACTCACCTGGTCTCTGCGGAGGCATTGGGCCACAGTTGCAGCCCTGCCGATGGTGAGGTCGCTCGGGTCCGACTATGTGGTGACTGGTGGTAATAGGTGATGCTGCTCGGGACTGCTCCTGCGTGGAGAATAGGGGGCATGAGTATGCCAGCTTGTGCGCCTGATTCCCCCTTCCAGACCCCTTCTCCCAAACTGTAGTACCCTTGGGATGCGCTGTCCCTGGAAAGTTCACCTATTGATTAGTTTTGGTGAGCACTGCGTCCTGCTGCTTCTGACAGGGCCGCTTTTATGATCTGGACCGAGTTCCTTCACTGGTCCCTTGCACGTGGTAGTCAAGTCCTGCTGTGACTACGCCACTATACTTCAGGTAAGTGTTCCTGTTTGCCCTTCCTCATCTGTTTTTGTTGTATTGTAAAGTTTCTTGTCTTGTATTGCTGTCTGTTCCACTTTTGATGTTTGCTCTTTTGCTTTCTTCCCTTTCAGATGATGTTGCTGGCACGGCAGAAGCTGCGGGACTTGAGGCAGCAGCTGGAGGGAATAAGGAACGAAGCTGCAGCAGTACAGTAGCTGGTAAATTGTTAACTAGGGAGCGCGCAGGGTTCAAATGCGGCACGGCCCTACAACAGATGTTCTAACCTTGTCTTTCTTCTTCTTCTTCTTCACAGGGTCAGAGTTCGTAGATGCGGATTGCGGTGCTGCGGTGCTGCAGTGTTGGGATCAAGATCACTGGATGTCAAGAGATGAGTCTGCAGATGAAGCGATGAAGCACCGGTTTTCTGGAGGTGAGTATGCAGGAGAACTCCTGGTTTCAAAGGTAAGTAAACTGGTCCAAGCGGCAGTGAGCGTCACTTTGCACGCGAGTGCATATTAGCGTGAAGCACCAGCCTTAAGGATGGAGCAGCTTATACAGTTGACCGTCTGAAGCCATTCCCACCAGTTCAGCCTGCCTGCCACACCCTGCCACACCCAATGAGTCGGCACATGAAGATGAGGACTATGGAGCCACACCCGATGAGTCAGCACATAAGGATGTTCTCTGGAATAAAGGCTTTCAGCTCCTGGAAAGTTCTTGTAAAATAAAAGCACTCCTGCACTGAAATAAAGTGTTCCTGCTCGCATCTCTATATGAGGCTGGCACCAAAGGCACCAGGATTGAGTCCAGCCAGGCCCCCTGTGTTTATGGGTCCCAAAGGGACATAAGTGAGTCAAGTGACCCATTGCCCCCAGCACTAGATGGTGTGGTCTTTTTGTTCTGTGGCCATGACACCACTTCCCGCAGTTCCAACACTGTGAGGAACCATACCCGGCACTCTTGGTCCTATTCCTCCAAAGTCCTCTCTACCTCCCCAATATCCACCCCTCTTGCGCTGTTGACCTCCTTGCTGCCACTCCTGGCTGGGTTACTGCTTTCCACCACCCCACTGCCCTTGTCCTCCATCTGGCCAAAACGCCACTTTTCTAACCTCAACAGACCCCTGCGGGCTCCCCGTTGCCTCCGTCTGTGCAGGTGTGGACACTGTCCCCTCTACAGCTATCTTAGCCAGCTTCCTCTGTACCAATTGTGCCTGATTTGCCTGTAACTGCTGTGCCATTTCCCTTCCGCGTCCCTTTATTCATTTGCAGTGGTGTATTATTATAGTCGAATTTCCACCCACCCTTTCACTTCAATGCCCACAATTGTGTCTAGTGTCTTCTGCACCTCTTCTGGTAAGACCCTTTTGATGACTAAATGGAAAAGAGGAACTGATCGGTTCCACTGGTCATGCGTCCCTGCCGTCCACATCTCCTGAACCTTAATGTTCTGCACAGTGTCTTCATCATCACCCATAGTGTTTTGCATGATCGACTGTAGGTCTGGGGTGTTGGGGTATGTGCGCTGAAGTGCTTCCGGAACTTGCATTCTGATATTGTTGAACGGTGCACTGTCATGCATATCATTGTCCAACCTTACTCTGGGGTATCCTGCTTTAATCCACAACTCCCTAGCCTGATGTCCCACTATTGCCAGTAATAAACTTTTCATGTCACCTATGGCAAGGGGTACACCCACAGTCTGTTTTCCAAATATGTATATCCATTTCCCCTCCCCTGCTGTTAACTGTGGGAGCGCTTTGATCAAATTGTTCTTGTCCATCTGCGCCCAGGGCACATACTGTGCTCTACCCACGCCCTTGTGTTTCAAAGGCATCTGCAAGCCTACTTTCTTCTGGCACTTCCCCTTTTCCTCACTACTGCCATCCAGCCAAACCTCCTTACCCTCTCATCCCACAAACATTCTACTCATGGTGTTATTTCTGGTGCCTGTTGCACTTCATCCTCACAGCCATCCTCAAACCCATCTACGGTAGTTCACCCACCTTCTCCCATATCCCTGCCTAAAATACTGTCTGACCTTACAGTTCCGTAACCTGTGCTGCCTGCTTGCCCATCGTCCTTCTCGATATGCACATCCTTTAGTGCTGTACTGTCCAGTCTAAACAAAATGTCCCTCGCCCTCCACTCTTCTAGTCCTCTCCCCTTTGCTTTGCTCTGTGCTGGTCTCAGTCACGCTAGCTCTGCTCATGCTGATTCTAGGACTCCTTCTTATTCCCTCTGCCCTGCGCACTCCTGAGGTGGAGAGGTTACTTGGGGTGGAGGGGCCATGGCCTGGGTGGACACATGTTGGGTTAGTGTACCCCCATCGCTGGGAGCGATGCCAATGGATATATCCCCTTGTATTCTGTTCGAGTCCACCCACTTCTGCTTTCTTGTAAACCTTCATGGGTGCTGCGTGCCCTTCCCTCATTGAAGTCTTCCATGTCCTCAATCATTTTCTATAAGTATAATATTTCCTTCCTGTTCTGTAGCTGTTTACCCATGTACTCTGCCACTAGAAATGTAGTCCTGTGCTCCAGAATTCCCTTATTATGTGTGTCCTCCTCTGGCCATGAACGGGGTGCATCCCCCCACTTGTGTTTTTCCCGGTACAAGGGCGAGGCCTTGTACCTGTACTGTAAAATGGGCCTCCCCTCCCATTGCAGTGGTGTATGCGCTTTAAAGCGTCCCTATGCTTCTAATTGCATGCTGCAGAGGCTGCAGATGTCACAACTAAAAATCAATTTGCCATTCCTTCCTCCCCGTTAGCCCACATTACTTTCCCTCCCCTACCCTTCACACACACACTCTCACACTCCACACAGTCCATGCAAATCACTATTTTAACAACGCCCCTCCTCGGGCCTTCACTCTAAACAAAGGAAAATCACAAAGCACTAAAACAATAAAAGAACAAGCAAAAATATATCCGAGCCCGCTAATTATGCAGGCTCCTATTTATTTCCTTTTCCTCTTACACAATTAAAGGTGTACCACCTTTTCCCCTCACTTAGATAGACTCCCTACACTCCTGTTTTCCTTGATGTTCTCCTTAAAAAGTGAATAATAATAAAAGCAAAAAATCACACCCACGCCATACAAACTACTTGCTCACAACCCACACTCTTTCCCATATACCCCTCCCCTACTTGCCATCACTTCCAAGGGTATACGCACATATGCGTGTACACCCAAACTCCTCCGTCATAGAGTTCCAACAACGGCCTACACTCTTTCCTGAGCTGCGCCCTGCTTCAAAGAGCAGACATGAATTCTGTAAAAGCGGCTCCTGCACACCTCTGGGATTGACAAGTCTGGGACTGGTCGCTGCAGGTTGGCGCGGTGCCTTCGGAGAATCCGCCTGGAAGCCTCTGTCACTACGGGGGTTGCTGGGATCACTTTGGGGTCCCCAAATTAAGGCACGCCCATGCACGCTCACACCAGAAAAAATAGTCTTCTAGGCAAAAAGGCCCAAGACACACTTGTAAGGATAACAAGTATGTATTTCTACTAAATAGAAGTGCATCAGCAAAGAACTTTGCTTCTGCTGAAAGTTCTGAGCTCCGTACGCATGTGCAGCACGTTACAAGCACGAACGGTGCCACTGATTACCGAATTACATATAGTGCAATTCTGCAATATGGATTGGAGGAGCCCTATACATCTAGGGACAGCTCCATGTGGGATGCCAGGCCATTGGTCTGTCTTCATCTGTCCATCTTCGTCCACGTGGGTGTCGCTGGGCTCCTCATCCATGATGAAGCTGGTCTAACTCTTAATTAGATAAATGCAAAAACAAATGCACCTGACAGATACAGGGATGGGCTCGGGGAAAGGGTAAGATCACACTAACTCGCATGCTCCACTCGCTCCTAGACAGATCAGCAACTCCATAGGTCCTCCACCTTAGTTTTAGGCTATAATATTGATGCCACCCTGCACCTCGCTGCACAAATCACGTGACCCATTTCTGAAGGCATGATAGCCTTGCCTTCTGATCCTAGTGATCGATCGAGGGGTGTAAAAGTTTTATGGTCAGTGGTCTGGGTTTGGATGGTGCTGTGGAATGCGGGGGTCATGGGATGAAAGCATGGCATAGCTGTATTTCTCATGTGGGATCTTCGGGGGCAGGAGGGCCTTTCTGTTTGTTCCATGGATTGGTACTGCCCAGAGGCACTCTGATCCCTTCTCATGACCTTGCAGGGTGCATTCTTCCCAACGTGCAAGGGACTGTAACTTTTTGTACAAAAGAGGATTTTATGGATCTCTGAAACCTGGCCAGAGTAGGGGTGGTGTTGGTCCTCCGGCAAGGGGCCTAATACTTACACACAAAATGCTGTTTGCCGTGCTTGTGCCTAATTTCTAGATGGCTGCCGTTGGGCAAGATGGCATTCATACCTGCATCTACCATATAGCTTATAATGCATGCACAAAGGTGATTGCGTACCCCCTTCCATGTGTACCTCCCTCCCCTCTGCTCCCTCGATGTGCTCTCTTAGTGTTTATTTCTCATTCAGTATCGCCCTGGGGGGTGGGAAGAACCTCTCTCCTTCCCAACCAAAGCATGTTGCCACTGTTCATAACTAACCTGCCTGCTTTTCTTCCCTAATCTATGCTGTTACACCTTGCTTAAGAATTCACATGCCTATGTGTAACTGTCTGCTGTTGGTGCATTTATTACTGAATTTAAGAATTGTGTGGTACCAAATACAGTGTATATATTTGCCAGTATTTTGAATAGTATTTCTAGAGAACAAAGTGTTATTTATATGTATATATTTTGGTAACAACCTTATTTTATATAGAGAAGCTTTGTCATAACCTAACATGGTGTGTGGACATTCCTTTGTAGGGGCTTGGGGACTCACTGTACTTAAGAACCTGCCTGCATCAACTCCTGAGTGCTTAATCCTTGGTTGCTCGTCCATAGTTACCATATAGAGAACCTCGCCTGGGGTGCTCTGTTCCTTTGTCCCAATCATAGTGAGGGCAGACGTACAGAGACCCCCTTCTAGTCTTTACAATAATAGTAAAAGGCACTATATGAATGACAAGTACAATATATACATTTCTTGCCTTGCTTTCTTAGTATAGACTCTTGTTGGCATATATTTCAAGGTCTATCTCTTGGAAACCACAGCGCACAACACATTAGGTCAACAAGGATGATTATGAATAATGACAAATACTAATGATCTATGTAAAAGAGCCCTGGGAGCAAGTCGTGTATGCTCTCTGATTTCTCTCTAATTTGGACTTCCCTTGTTAAGATATATACACCAATACCATTGCAGTTTGAACGATTAGTTAACTTTGAAGGACACGTGTATTCTTTCCCTGTATACTAGATACCATATACAAAGTTGTAATGAATGGGAGTATGGAAAATAACTACCATACAAAACACATGCAGATCCAGGCATTGGATCTGGCGACTGGAACATTGGCCGTTTAGGCATACAGTGGTAAATTAAAAAAGCCCCAACTGATGGACCTCAGTTCACGCCTTGACAAGAGCACGACTAAGCATGGCTCCATATGCACGTCAACCTATTTGCCTCATTTTCACGAAATTTGCATTGTGAAAAAAATGCATGACGTAAGCTGTTTCTGAAAATAATTGAAATGGCTTGCCTGTACTTGTGTATAATCAGACATATTGATGAATAACCATAAAACAAGGGGTTAAGACCGCAATAAAAAAAATAGGTAGTACAAAAATAGAAGGTACTGTATAATTCCAGCATTAATGATGGTGGAGCTAAATGTGCCCAATGAGGGCAGAAAGGATGGTTGCGGCGTGTGGAGGGAAGCCATGCAGCTGGGGTATGCTAAGGGGAGGAGGCCTTACATTATTGACTGCCGGGAAAAACCTTCCAAAGCTCGTTTCTTAGGTCAAATGTCTTTAGGATCATTTATAGAGTGATACATTTAATGTGACATTTCCAAGAAGCCCAAATCTCAGGGTTCACACTAGGGTAGCCAAGCCGACATTCCCAAGAAGCCCAAATCTCAGGGTTCACACTAGGGTAGCCAAGCCGTACATTCCTTGTCACATGGGTGTTTATTCGTGGCTGATGAATTTTAATGTTTTGCATGGAAAGCACCCTGCCCTATCTGCCACTGACCGATCTATCTTTGTGTACTGGGACCTGATGCCAGAGAATGTAAACTGCTCAATGCACGAGGTTGTGAGTAAATTGTCACTCTGTTGGCAAGAATGCATAGTTGCTTGCCTTTCTAAGGCTCCACTTCAGTTATATGTTGGCTATCAGATGTCAAGTGCAGCATTAAATGCCACAATAGACAACATCTGAAGGATACAATCTTCATATTTTGGGTATAACCTAACACCTCACGCATCCCCACTATCCAACGCACTCAACAACCTATGATTCTGTCAACGGGTTACCTCTCCTACACATTCTAAAGGACGCATGCTAGATTTGATCGCTGAACACAACTGTAACATCACCACTGGCGCCATCACGCCCTGTCCCTGGTCTGACCATAACATCATCTTCTCAATCCCACAGCCCGCCAAAGTCAAATCGACTTCCATCCCTCTACCTCTTGCAGTAACACACAGCTCACGCAAGCTTAGCAGAGACCACATCCTTCCTCAGCTTAACACCCCAAATCTCCAGCCCCATTTATACCTAACTCGACACTCTAGTGGCAACATACACTTCTATTCTCTACAAAGCGGTGAATATCTTGACACCTCTCACCCCTCACAAATCCAAGACAGTAAGACATGCAAACTCCTGGTTCACACCGGACCTCAAGGAGCTACGCACAAATAAATGTCACGCCAAGCTTGCTTGATGGAAGGACCCCTTCCTCTAGCTGAAAAATTAGTTCAATATACTATCCAAACAATACAAGACAGCCACTATCACAGCAAAATCCAACTACTTTAATTCAAGAATTAGCACTGCCTCCTTTAACACAAAGAAATCTTTACCATATATAGGGAATAAGAATCCCCTACCTCACCACCCACCACCATTACCAAAGACGCATCATGGTTCTCGTGCATCCAAGCTGCTCTTCTGGGAAAAATCAACACCCTAAATCAATTAATACTCTCACAGCAAGCCACATTCAAGAATGACCTGGCAGCTACCAACTTCAATCCCTTTCCTCCACCCCAACCACCAATCTCCTCAACTTCAGAGACCTTGCCGAAAGTGACATCTCAAAACTAATCCAGAGCCTAAAACCATTTAAATGCAAAGGCGATATTTGCCCAGCATCCCTCATCAAAGACTGTGCTGACGTGCTAACCCCAATCATCACTGCCTTCATCAACGCCTCATTCATTTAGAAGTTGTGACCAATAGCCTCTCTGAGAGGGTTGAATTTGGAAGTGTACTCAATTGCTTTTAGAAGTGTACCCAATTGCTTTTAGAAGTGTACCCAATTGCATTTAAAAATTGCACCCAATGGCCTCTCTGAGAAAAGTTGAATTAGAAGTATACCCAATTGCATTTAGAAGTGTATCCAATTGCATTTAGAAGTGTATCCAATTGCATTTAGAAGTGTATCCAATTGCATTTAGAAGTGTATCCAATTGTACTTAGAAGTGTACCCAATTTCATTTTGAAGTTGCGCCCAATAGCCTCTCTGACAGGGCTGAAATAGAAGTGTACCTAATTGCATTCAAAAGTTGCTCCCAATAGCCTCTCTGAAAAGAGTTGCATTTAGAAGTACCCAATTGCATTTAGAAGTTGCACCCAATAGCCTTCTGAGAAAAGTTGAATTTCGAAGTGTACCCAAACCGCATTTTCAAATTGTGACCAATCACCGCTCTGTGAAAAGTTGAATTTAGAAGTGTACCCAATTGCATCTAGAAGTGTGCCCAATTGCATTTAGAGGTTGCGCCCAATAGCCTCTCTGAGGGGGTTGAATTTGGAAGTGTACCAAATTACATTTAGAAGTTGTGACCAATAGCCTCTCTGAGAGGGTTGAATTTGGAAAGTGCACTCCATTGCTTTTAGAAGTGTACCCAATTGCATTTAGAAGTGTACCCAATTGCATTTTCAAGTTGTGACCAATCGCCGCTCTGTGAAAAGTTGAATTTAGAAGTGTCCCCAATTGCATCTAGAAGTGTCCCAATTGCATTTAAAAGTTGCGCCCAATAACCTCTCTGAGAAAAGTTGAATTTAGAAATGTACCCAATTGCACCTAGCAGTGTTCCCAATTGCATTTAAAAGTTGCACCCAGTAGCCTCTCTGAGAAAAGTTGAATTAGAAGTGTACCCAACCGCATTTTCAAGTTGTGACCAATCGCCGCTCTGTGAAAAGTTGAATTTAGAAGTGTACACAATCGCAATTAGAAGCTTACCCAATTGGATTTAGAAGTTGTGACCAATAGCCTCTCTGAGAAAAGTTGAATTTAGAAGGGTACCCAACTGCATTTGCATTAGGAATGTGCCCAACGGCCTCTCCGTGAATTTAGAAATGTTACCAATAACCAGTCTGGAAAGTTGAATGTAGAGACACGCTCAATAGCCCGTCTGAAAAGCTCAGATCCTATAAATAATGCAGAACCTAAACGTCGACTAATAATCTAATACAAACTTGATTTAGATTCATACCTAATACCCTCCCAGTATAAAGGTGAATTGAAAGTAGTAGTCCCACTAGCTTCCCTGCTCAATCCTATTAGGATAACTAACAGTTTAGCTGTGTAATGTAGAATCTAAAACGGTGACAAATAATCTAATACCCCCTAAGTAAATTGGATCTAGAGACTGACCGAATATCTTCTCTGTGTACAGGTGAACTCAGAAACGTACCTAATAAACTAATAATCATCTGCCGGCTATTGTCTCTAGAGAGCATCAAACAGTCTAATATCGTCTAAGACCAGTTGAACCTAGATGTGTGCCTAAAGGCGTGACACCCCCGATCCTAGGACTACAATCAGAAAACCCTCCTAAATCAACCTAAAAGCCCACACCAATCATGAGCGCACCCACCCCACCAGAGTCTGTCAGAAACGACCCCCTGGGACCACCCCCCCTCTCCGACCTGCTCTCCCTCCCGCCCCCTCCCTCCCAAATCACCCCACCCTCATCCACACCCGCTGCTACTCCCCTCTCCAAACACCACGCCAGAGGAGCACGATGGCGGGCCACCCACCCTAAGACCACTCATCCCCTGAACCCCACTCCCGACCCGCCAGCATTGCCCACACCTGCTCCCCTCACTATCAGACCTGGCACACCCCACCCGGAAATCACCCACCCACCGCCTTGCCCTCATACCCCTACCACCTTCCCCCCCCAACCGCACCCTTTCCCCTCCCTAAAAACTGTGCGCCTAGCCCTAGCACGAACCGAAGCTGCTTCCCTCTCCCCCTCTGACCACCCTACCCTCTCCCACACACCAGTCGCAGCAAAGAATCTAAAGAGGAAACGCACCTGGTCTCCCTCAATCTCTCAGCACTCCTCACCTCCCCTGTCTCGACCCACCACCTCTCTCCCGCATTCTCCGCCTTCCCCCGTGGCCTCCCCCTCCCTGAAACCCCTCTCCCTGGATTTCTCATCAACTGCAACTGAAACGCCCAACTGCCCACACCCCTCCCTCAAATCCCCCAACCCAAACCCGATCATCCTATCACACCCAGCCACCCAGCCCCGCCCGAAACCTGCCAAATGTTCTGCCCGCCCACTATTCCCTTCCAGCATCACCCACCTTATCCCCCCCTCCACACTCTCCGCCACCGCCACATCCCGTTCCAGCACCAAGACCTACCTTGCCCGCCGATGTGAACTGTATCCTATTTAACGCCCGTTCCGTAGCAAAAAACAGACATTGCATCTATGACCTCCTCGCCTCTGTCAAACCTGTTTTCATCACTGAAACCTGGTTCTCTGATGACTTCGGTCCAATCGCTAGTGAAGCCTTCCCCCCTGACTACTCCCTCATCCCACTGAACCGTCCGTCCAGAGGAGGTGGGGTAGCATTCGTCTACAAATCTCTTCCGCGCCTTAATCATCGACAACCAACCCTCCATCCCATCCTGCAAATCTCTCCTCGTTAAACTTTCCCTCTCCCCATCGCTCTCTCACAGCTTCCTAATAATCTACAGGCCCCCTGGCTACGATAGACCATTCGCAAACAACCTTTGCGACTCAATCGCCACCCTCCAAATAAACCATCCCAACCTCACCCTCCTTGGTGACTTCAACATATGGCTCGACATCCCCACCAACCCAATGACTCACTCCCTGGTTGACGGTTTAGATGCAATTAATCTCCAACCCCACATAAACGGCCCGACTCACTACAAAGGGCACACTCTTGATGCCATCTTTAGCTCCAACACCCTGATTCATTTAAAGCCCTGCACCCCAATCATCTGGTCCGATCACTTTGTTCTCTCGTTCGCCATCCACTCACCCGACCCCCTTCCCGTACTTGCATCCAAACCTCCGAATTTACGCAAATGCTGGAAAAAACTAATCACCCCGGACCTAGCCGAGGCACTCCTCCAATCTCCACCACCCACCTGCCATCCCAACAACCAACTAACCCCTGAGGCCTTTGACTCATGGTTCAACGCATCTCTCCTGCGACTCACACCCCCATGCAAACCATCAACCCGCCGTGGCCCTTTCCCCAGATGGTTCACTCCTGAGTTGAAGACCACCAAACGACTTTACAAATCCCTAGAAGGCAAATGGCAGAAAGAGAAAACCCACGAGAGTAGGACCACCTTGGCCTGACACCTATATCAATACAAGGCCGAAATCCGGAAATCAAAAAAAGCCCACTACAACACCCGAATCCTAAACTGCAAAAACCCAAGCAAAGAACTCCACAAAATCATCTCAGAATTCACCAATCCGGCTAGTAATACAACCGTCCCGACTACCTCACAATAACTGTGCGACTCACTCTCCCTCCACTTTTACAACACGGCTATCGAAAGAACAAAAACTCTAAACACCAAACTGGCTCAACTACAGCCACCAGGCAATCCTCTGCCCGTACCGGCCAGCCCTTCAGCCGCAACCTCTACGCAACCTATGTTTGAATCCTTTAGTCCAATATCACCAGAACAGTTTCTCAAACTTCTATCTGCCGCAAACCTTCTGGTTCACCAATGGACCCCTGCCCAGCCACAACCCTTAAAGAAATGTTTGCTTCCACCTGCGCAGGAGAACATGCAAGGTCTATCATAAATTCCTCCCTCTCCTCCGGTATCTTTCCCGACGCAGTCAAAATGGTGCACGTCAAACCTCTAATTAAAAAACCTTCGCTCGACCCTCTCGAGCTGAAAAACTACCGCCCAATCTCAAACACCAGGTTCCTTGACAAACTCGTTGTCCGAACCGCCTACTCCCAACTAAATGCCTTTTGTCGAAACCAACAACCTCTTAGTCCCCGCCCAATCAGATTTCAGATCACGTCACAGAACTGAAACCACCCTAACCTCGATCTGGGATGACCTTAAAATGACCGCAGACTCCGGGATGCGCCGCACTAATCCTCCTCGACCTATCGGCCGCCTTTGACACGATCAATCACTCAATCCTCCTAGACCGACTCCACTCCCTAGGAATTTGTGGAACCACCCTTAAATGGATAGCTTCATTCCTCAGACAGGCACCAAATAACAACACTCTCCAGCTTTACCTCACAAGCCCGACCAGTCGACAAGGGAGTCCCTCAGGGAGCATGTCTATCCGCCCTCCTGTTCAATCTCTAGCTGATCACCCTCCCACCAATAATTCGTTCACACAACATCCTGTGTTACAACTACGCCGACGACACTCAACTAAAATTCCTGAACTCGAAACCCGACTTCCGACCTGACCTGGCATCCTGCCTCCTTAACATAGAACTCTGGATGACCCAAAGCCACCTCCTATTAAACCCCTCCAAAACAGAAATCATGGTCTGCGGCAACCCCAATCTTCTTCCGCACCCACTACCCTGGCCACCCGCCATGGGCAACTCACCAACACAGTGAAAAGTCTTGGATGCACCCTGGACTCCGACCTAACACTCTCGCACCAAGTCAACAATGTCACAAAATACTGCCACTACCACCTCAAAAACCTTAGGCGCATCCTTCCATACCTCTTATTTCCTAACAGAGTCTCCGCGGTCCAATCAATCGTCATATCAAGACTGGACTACGGAAACCCCCTATACCTCGGAATTCATGGCTACCAACTAAACAAACTCCAAAGAGCACAAAATGCGGCAGCCAAAATGCTACTTGCGCTCGGTCCAAGAGATCACATATCCCCAGCCCTTAAGACACTGCACTGGCTTCCAGTAGCCCGTAGGGTGGCTTTCAAAAGTTTCTGCCTCTCCCACCAAGCACTGCACAAAACTGGACCACAATATCTTCAAGACAAGCTAAGACCTTATCACCCCACTCGCACCCTAAGATCAAGCTCAGCCGGCCTCCTAGTAATTCCTAAGACAAACTCAGCCAGGTTAGGCGGATCATCATTCTCAGCCCTGGCCCCAACCCTATGGAACTCGCTCCCACCCCACATCCGCCTAACTGAAGACTTAACGGCCTTCCGCAAACTACTAAAAACCTGGCTCTTCCCCTAAAACTAACCAGTTCCAAACTAGCTTCTTCACAATAACACCGACCCAGCAATCGACCTGAAGCAAGAAATCTACAACTAAATAAAATCGAATGTAAACTATAAAGACAAACACTACTAAACGAGTAATGTAAATCAAAACCGTGAAGTGGATAATAGGAATAAATCATCGGGAAACTAGGAGATCTGAATCGATGAAATGGTCATAATGAATGAGGAGGGAACGTAACGAATGACATTAATAAAATATCAAGAATGGATGAAGTGTATAGAACAGATGAACACACTGAGTGGAAGGGTGCGAGAGTGGTAGAATAGACGACTAGAAAGATCAAATGAATATAGAGATCAGAGGAAATAGATGAACATACTAGAGCAATGAGTATGCAGAGTGGTTGCGTGTGGAGAGTGGATGAGCGTGTAGAGTTGATGAGTAAGTGTAGAGTTGATGAGAACGCGAAAACAGAAAAGCGAACAGAACACAGGAGGGCGTAGAACAGTCGACTAATCCGAACGGACAAACGTATAGACTGGATGGACGTTTGACCAGACGAACATGTAAGAGTGAACGAGCATGTAGGGAGGACGAGCGTGGAAGGCGGATGAGCGTGGAAGGCGGATGAGCGTGGAGAGCGGATGAGCGTGGAGAGAGGATGACTCTGTAAAATGGATGAGTGTGGAGGGCGGATGAGTGTGGAGGGCGGATGAGTGTGGAGGGCGGATGAGTGTGGAGGGCGGATGAGTGTTCTGGAACGGACGAATACGTGGAGCGAACGTATGTGTGGGGCGGATGAGCTGATGGAGCGGATGATGGTGCGAATAGGTGAATGTGTGGTGTGGGTAAGTATGTGGAGTGGATGTGTGTGTGGAGCGGACGAGTGTGTGGAACAGATGATTGTGTGGAGCGGACAAATACACAGAGCGGATGAGTGTCTGGAACGGATGGACACGCAGAGCCGACGAGTAGTATTGTCAAGCCGATGAGTATTATGTTGTGCCGACGAGTGGGTGGACCGGATGAGTGTCTAGACCGGATGCGTGTCTAGACTGGATGCGTGTCTAGACCGGATGCGTGTCTAGACCGGATGCGTGTGTAGACCGGATGCGTGTGTAGACCGGATGCGTGTGTAGACCGGATGCGTGTGTAGACCGGATGAGTGTGTAGACTGGACGAGGATGCGGACTGGACGAACGTATAGAGCGGACGAGTGTGTGGAACAGACGAGTATGTGGAACAAACAAGTGTATGTAGAGCGAATGAGTGTATATGGAGCGTAAGAATGTATGTGGTGCTGATGAGTCTGGGGAGCGGACGAGTGTACGGAGCTGATGAGTGTGGGGAGAGGACGAACGCTTGGAGCGGATGGATTTGTAGAGCAGATGAGTATGCTGAATGCTTTGGAATGCAGGGAACATTTGGAAGAGCATACATCATACCACACCCCACGCTTACTCTCACCCTTACACCACCACTCAACTAGAACACAGAGATACTATGACACCATTCGGCATAACTGTTCTCATATCTACATTCTCCCGCTCACTCCACAGCACTCTAAGTAAACATTGCTGGTTTCAGACCCCCCAGCCAGGCGTTCTCCTCAGGCCTAACACAGCCACACTTGTCCTGGATAAAGATGGCCAGAGCGAACACATACCCCTGCCCACTCAACCACCACACCTACCGCTAAGAAGCAGCTACCACTTGAATTCCGCACCAGCTGCACACACGCACTTTTGGGACTCTCTCTTCTCTCTCTACTGACCCGATCTTGGGTTCCCAAGGGCGTTCAACCTACCAGCGCCTTCAGACCATACCAATGGTATATAAGGCGCTATATAAATGCAAAATAACATAACATAACATAACATTCACCAACAGTACTGTTTCAGCTAGCCTCAAAGAAACCTGGGTCCTCCCCCTCTTGAAAAAAACCTCACTGACCCAACCATTCCATCCAAATATCAGCCAATTACAACAGTCCCCTTCTTACCTAAAATTCTAGACCGGGCATCCTACCTGCATGTTAAGCAATCCTTGAAGGACAACACAATACTAGGCATGCACCAATCTGGTTTCTGCCCAGGACATGGAACCAAATCTGCCTTTCTAGACCTCAAGAATCAGTTTGATGATATCAGGGATAAAGGAAACTGCACCCTGCTCCTCCTCCTTGATCTATCCGCAGTGTTCAGCTTGGTCAACCATCAAATCCTCTGCCAACACCTCACTACCCACGCCAACCTTTCCTCACCTACCGCCTCCTGGATTGCAGCTTTCCTGGAAGACAGAGTCCTGAGAGTCTTCTCAGACAGTCACTTCCTCACCCTCCCCCATCACCTGCAGAGTCCCCCAAAGGTCCTGCATTGCCCCCACCCTCTATATTATCTTCACCAGGTCACACTTCAACTTCTTTGACTCCCTCGGCAGAGCCTACACCAACTGCCGATGAAACACGGATACTGATCCCACTCTAAGGTAATTACAGAGAGGATTCCAATACCCTCAACACCATTTATTTGACTATCCAGGCATGGATGACAGCGAACCACCTCTGCCTTCACAGCGACAAGACAGAAATCCTAAATGTCAGCACACCCCATGCCCAGAACTCACTCAACTCTCAATACACCTCTTTCCAGATGGACCAGTGTGTGATTCCAGTCTCAACCACAGTAAAGACACTCAGTGTCTACCTTGACGCCTCACTAACCATGTCCAGACAAGTTGGCGCCATTGCCTCCTTGGCAGCCTACGCAACCTAAGTCCTCAACACAGCCAGACACTTCATCACAAAATACAATTGTCTCACCATTGCCTGGGCCATCATTGGTTCCAATATAGGCTATTGTAAAGTCCTCTTCATAGGCACCTCCACAAAAGATATTTAAAAAAAATGCAAATTATACAAAATAATGCCCTGAGAGCAGCCCTGAATATCCCCAAATGAGAACATAACAATGCCAGAAGGGAAGCTCATTGACTGCCCATCCAGGAATGTATAAATTTCAAAACATTGTGCATTGCCCACAAGTGCCTCTAATACAGGACCCCCTACCTCACACAAAGAATCACCAAAGCCCACTCCTCGAGACCCACCAGGACCCCTTACTCAGACAGACTCCTTGTACCAAAAGTGGGAAAGCTGGAGGCTCCAGTGTCCCCTACTGCACCGCCAAACTCTGGAAGGACTTCCCCACCCTCCCCTGAGGGCTGAAAAATCCTACTGGATCTTTCGCAAAGCCCTCAAAACAGAGCTCTTTTCCTAACTCTACCCTCCTTACCCTAAATATCAGCTATTCCGCAACACCTTACCTCAGTATCATCCGGAGTACCAATATGTATGTAAACACTGCCAGTAAAACTGAGATTCTACTCATCGGCACACCCACTCCCTCGTTCCCTGCAGCTCTCTGGCCGGCCTCTCTTGGCCCTCCTCCCACTCCCACCTGCAAGGCAAAAAACCTTGGTCATCTTCTACTCTGCACTCTCCTTCTCCCCTCACATCTCTGACGTCTCCAAGAGGTCACACTACCAGCTGCACCTGCTTAGAGGCATTCTTCCTTTCCTATCCTTCCCCCAGAAGCTCACTGTCTCCAGAGCCCTGGTCCTCTCCAAGCTGGACTACTGTAACAGCCTCTATCTAAATCTTCCTGCCTCCACTCTCCGCCCTCTGCAACTTATCCAGAACAGGACTGCGAGACTTGTCCTTGGCCTCAAGCACAGGATCGTATCTCTCCCAGACTGAAATCTCTGCACTGGCTCCCAGTGGCTGCGAGGATTAAATTCAAAACCCTCTGCATTGTACACAAGGCCTTCTGGGGCTGAAATACCTTCAACTCTCTCTTCCTAAATACCTTCCTTCTCGAGATCTTCGCTCATCCGCCTCCAACTCCCTCAGGGTCAGTCGCTTCTCCAAGCAAGGAGTTGGTGGCAGATCACTCTCTTCGGCAGGGGCCTCTCTCTGGAACAGCCTTCCTGCCTCCCTGAAACTCGAGGAGAACCACCTCCGGTTCCGGAAACACCTCAAAACCTTCCTCTTTGCTTCTGCTTTCTCTTCTCCCCTCCCTTGCTGAACTCCTGACTGAAATTGCACTGGTTACCTGGCCACCCTTCTGATCTCTGGCCCAGGCCCTGTCAACTGTCCACCTGCACTGCCTCCCTGGCAACCCTGCACTTGGGGACTGTTTCTGTATCCCTTCAGTCCCCTTTCCAGCACTTTGTCCGCACTTCCTGCACGTGCCTGTTTTTTTTATGTGTTTTATTTATCTTATTTATTCCACTTCCCATGTACTGCACTTTCCCCTCTCCCTTTCCCCCCTTGCACTCTTCCTTTCCCCCCTTCCCATGCACTTGCGCGATCTGAATGACACCGGGCCTAGCAAGATCGTTGTCTGTCCTCCCTTTGTTCCCCCCCCTTGCCTCGTCGCGCCTTGAAACACTTGTGTATAGGTGCGTTATAAATGCCATATCATATCGCTGCCACTATGTAACCTATGCAAACCTCACCCGCTCCCTATCCTTCCACCAACTCCTCAATTTATGACTGAGTGTGTTACCCTTACTTGTGCCTGTCTTGTACTTGCAACAGTGCCTCAATGCCTCAGGGCTATTTGTGCACTTTACAAATGAAATAAATAATGTGCAGGTGCTGGCTAGATATGCTAGTGCAGCCTTGAACAAAGGGAGGGTAGCTCAGGGGCAACATGCTTGTCTTGGATGCTAGACGATGTGGAGCAACACAGGTTTGATCCCCGGGTCCATGCTTAGAAACCTCTGGGTATTAAGCAAGCTTTAAATAACCCATTACAATAACAATAACCGTACAATAAATATTTCATAGGTCTAAAAAGTCACTATATTTAAGGTATAGCTTTTATGGTGCTGCCATCATGTCACATGCAGCCTCAAATATACCAATAATGCTATCATAAGCCTCGTAGTCACCACATGTATGTTGTAGCCTCACATGCGCTTGTACTGCTGACCTATACCAAGTGCACCGTCAAGAGACGTTAGCTGATACCATCACCAAATGTAAGATGGGCTTCATCACTAACCACTTATCGATGGATGTGTTTCTGGTGAATAAAAAAAGCTTACGAAAGCCAGCCTTCCAGCAATGAGCATTCCACATTGTTCAGTGTTGCTTGACAACTTGCTGATCCTATGATGTTAGCTTCTACGGCTCAGGTAGTGTCCCTGCCCCCACGGTGCGATACCGCCCCAGTGACTTTGGCAAGGTCTGCAGGCATGCCAGAAGGGGTGGAACCGGCCCAGGCACCGGTTCAAGACCCTCAGGGGGAAAAAAGAGGGGGGGCGAGGAGGCCCCTACTCCCAGGCGGTCGCCCAAACCATGGAGATCAAGAGTCCTTATATACGGTCCATGAGCACATTGAAGAGGAGGACGACTGTGACGACGGCGCAGCGCCTAGTTTTCCTGTTCTGCCTTCTCGGCAAAGGGACATTTCCTTGGAAATTCTGTCTACTCTACACACCTTGTTGTCAGAGATCCAGTTGAGGATCCAGGTCCCCGATCAGCCTCCAGTGAAGAAGATGAAGCATCATCTGACTCCCCCATATCAACACTCCTGCACCAAGTCAGGCCCCTTCTCCCCCAGCAGCCCCAGACATGGGTACGGGAACAGAAAAGGCCACGATGGATGAGGATGAAGACATTGTTGCAGTGGACAGTAATCGCCACATTTGAATGCTCCACATAGGGTGGCCTCACCGGATGAGGTGGGATCATTCCACTCCATAATCGCCAGGCCTTCGATTTATTCCAGCTGGAGCCCGAGGAAACCAAGAAGGAGGGCTTCTTGTATCAAAGGCGCAAGGCCAAGAGGAAGACTATCATGGCAGTACCTTTTCTAGATGTTGTTTGGGAGGCGGGCCTGGCCCTTATGAAGAGCTCTTGTATGGCTCTAGCCAAACGGGATAGTCTGGACAAGAAATATAGGGTGCCGGACTCTGCACCCAAGTGCCTGAGGTCGCAGCCATTGCCGGAGTCAGTGGTGCTGGCGGCTGCAAGGAAACAGTTGGCTAACCCATCCTCATAGTATTCAGTCCCACTAGATAGTGAGGGGAAAAGGATGGACATTGTGGGAAAGAAGGGGATTTACACCGCAGCGTCCACTATCAAGGGGGCCAGCACACTGGTGATTCTGACCAGGTGTGGCATTGAATTGTGGTACAAGCTGGGACTGATACTGGAGTTCCTCCCTGATAAGAAGATGGAGGCCATCGACCTCTTCCTGGAAGGGGAAGTGGCCTCTGATCACGCCATCACAGTTGCATTGGATGTCGCCGACACAGGGTTCCGGCAAATGGGAAGGGTGTCTGCCTTTGTCGACATGGTTGCATGAAAGCCACTCATTTCCATCGAGAGGTCCAAGTGAAGGTGCTGGACATGCCCTTCGACAGAGATGATCTGTTTGGGAAGGCCGTCGACGAGTCCCTCCAGGCCTCCAAGATGGAGACGGACCAGTCCCTGGCACTCTCCAGCAGCACCGCTCCTCTTTTCTCTCCAGGGGAAAGTCGAGCAGGTCTTCAAAAGGGTTCTCCATTTCATACCGACAGCCCTCCAGATCCTAAACACAAGAAGCCTACAGAGGCTGTTCTCAGGCTTCGTTGGTGGAGGACAGTTTCGCTGTTGCCCGCAGAGCAGGACGCTGGCATAGAAGCAAGCCTGAAGTGACTGGGACATTGGGCCCCCACTTGTGCACCCCAGTGGGAGGCAGGCTGACGAGGTTCGTCAGCAAGTGGAGAAAGATCACCCCCAACAGATGGGTGCTGGACGCTCTGGCCCAAGGACACACCCTGGAGTTCCAACACAGGTATCTCCGGATCCCTCTGGTTACCCGTCAGGAGCAGCATATCCCGCATCTTCTAGAAGAGGTATGAGCCTCGCTACGAAAAAGGGTGATGGAGCTAGTTCCCCACCCACCCCGGGGCTCTGGAGTCTATTCCAGATACTTTCTAGTCAGAAAGAAGACGGGGGCTGGATGCCCATCCTGGACCTACGATGTCTGAACAAATACAAAGTCCCAAAAGTTCAGGATGGTCATATTGCAGCACACGCTCGGCATACTGGAAAAAGGAGACTTCTTGACGTTGTTGGGCATGGAGGACGCCTATTTCCACATCCCCATTCACAAGAAACATCCAAAATGTCTGGGTTTCGTGGTGCAGGGCCAGTACTACCAGTTCAAGGCCCTACCAATCGGCTTAAAGTCGGCCCCAAGAGTGTTCACAAAATGCCTGGCACCAGTGGTGGCCCATCTACGTCTACAGGGCATACACTTATACCGTTACCTGGACGACTGGCTGATATGTGCCAGCTCGTGGGAACTGGCCAAAGAACACAAGGAGACGGCGTCCGACTGTTGATTGATCTAGGATTCTCCGTCAACTATCCAAAGTCCTGCCATCGCAGAACTTGCTGTTCCTCAGCACCAGACTCAACACAGTGGCTTGCCTGGTGTCACCCTCGTAGGAGAGGATAGCAGCCGTTCAGGGAAGGGTGCAATGGCTGTTGTTGACGAAGACGGCCACAGTGCAGGCCATCAAGTCATTACTGGGCATGTCCTGCATCTACCTCGTCCATCTCTGCACATTGCTGATATGACCCCTACAGGAATTCCTGGATACCCCGCTGTACACCGGTGTCTGAAATATTCTCAGACAAGATCTCTCTCAATGAAGAGTTTCATCGGGTGATAGGATGGTGGGGCGTCCGCTCCAACAACATCCAAGGCATAGGATTTCAAAAACCCCCATACCAGGAGACTGTCACCACGGACGCCTCCCTGGAAGGTTGGGGAGCACACACCAGACGTCTGCACGCTAGAGGCCTTTGGGTACCAGAGAAGGATCTTCATATACCCATCCTGGAGCTAGGGGCAGTGTTCTGGGCTCTAAAGTCATTCCTACTGTCTCTGAAAGGCAAGGTGGTGAGGATTTTCAGACAACCCCACCACCATGTTTTACATCAGGAAGCAGAGGGGCACTCGATCCCCGGCGCTCTCCAAGGTAGCGCAGGACTTGTGGCACTGGGCTGTCAGACAGGGGATTTTCCTCGTCCTTCTCCACGTGGCGGTAGTCAAGAACACCATTGCAGGCTCCCTCCACAGGGACCTGCACTCCTGCCATGAGTGGGAGCTTCGTCAGGATCAGGTGGAACGCCTATTTGTAAAACGGTACAGACCCCAGACCCATCTGTTTGAGACAATGGTGAACTCCAAATGCCAGAAGTTTGCCAGC
Organism: Ambystoma mexicanum; assembly: GCF_040938575.1. Classification (NCBI taxonomy): domain Eukaryota; kingdom Metazoa; phylum Chordata; class Amphibia; order Caudata; family Ambystomatidae; genus Ambystoma; species Ambystoma mexicanum. Next base: position 963,840,227 of record NC_090924.1, read on the forward strand.
AGATTCCTCTAGCCGAGGATTCTGCTGACACATTCTCCTTTCCGTGTGAAGGACTTTTTCTGTACGTGTTTCCTCCATTCCCTCTCCTGCTACGAGTCATCCACACACTCAGACAGTGTCAATGCAAGATGATACTCATTGCCCCGATGTGGCAGAGGCAGATTTGCTATCCAGACCTTCTCATCCTGTCAGCGTCGCCTCCGGTCAAGTAGCCTGTGGTTCTGGATCTTCTCACCAGAGAAGGAGGCACAATCCTTCATCACAACACAGGATCGCTGAACCCGAGGGCTTGGCTCCTGCAGCCCTAATGTTTGGAGGGTACGAGTTGCTAGCGGACAGCAGGGAGGTCCTCACCAAGGCCAGTATGTCATCAGCCGTGAAGTGCTAAGGTCACAAGTGGCAGCGTTTCACTATGTGGTGGCGGTCCCCGAATCCAGACCTTCTCATCCTGTCAGCGTCGCCTCCGGTCAAGTGGCCAGTGGTTCTGGATCTTCTCACCAGAGAAGGAGGCACGATCCTTCATCACAACACAGGATCGCTTAACCCGAGGGCTTGGCTCCTGCAGCCCTAATGTTTGGAGGGTACGAGTTGCCAGCGGACAGCAGGGAGGTCCTCACCAAGGCCAGTATGTCATCAGCCGTGAAGTGCTAAGGTCACAAGTGGCAGCGTTTCACTATGTGGTGGCGGTCCACGAAAATTATCCCTCTGAGGGTTATGGCCCCACAGATCCTTCTAGACTTGCTATCCTTGTGTCACGATGAATCCTGGTCCAGCGCAGAAGCAGCACAAACTCCTACCTCCCCTTGGTGGTCTTGGTGCCTGGAATTGTTTACTCAGGCCTCCATGACCCCCACGGTGAAAGAGGGTTACCGTCCACGGATTGGATTGGTAGAGGGTGGTAGGAACACCCGATAGAGGTTTAGGGAGAGGTGATGGATATGTAGAGGGATTGTAGGGAAAACATGCTCCTTGGCTCTTGTCTTTCAAGCCTGTCCAGCTGGCGTGATACTGGTATGCTGCATCGATGAGGTCTTGCAGCACCTTCTGCTGTTTATGCATGCTCATGCATACATGCACTCACATTCATACATGCACACCCCCACCGGAGGCTTACCACTCAGTTATTATCTGCACTGAGTTATTCCCCCAAGAGGTGGTTGTCATGGTCAATAGAACACATGCAGTGCTTATCTCAGCCCTACTCTGTGCCCCTGTATGAGGCGTTTTAGTAAGCACCTGTTTAAATGTCACTGAACATGAAATGCTACGAACATTGGAGCACCTGCCTTAGTGCTCTGAACTAAACATGAAAATGAAAGAACCAGAATAACGTTGTACCAAATACAGTATATAGCATAGTATATAAAGAAATCCAGCACTTAGCTTGTGCTGTTTTCGTGAGTTCTGTGAGCTTCCTCTGCAATCTGCGGTACTGCGATCTCCTGAGGCTTGTGAGCCGTGTCTATGACTGGCAAAGGGGAAACAGTGTACGCTCTTTGTACTCAAAGTGTTATGTTATCGCTGAGGATCAAAGAAAACATGCATTCTAAACAGTAGAGAGCATATGCTGCATGCAGTTAGTGCTCCGATGTGACTGCCGTGTTAGCTGGTTCCCCCCTCGTGCCTTCACTCCACCGGTAAATGCCCCTGCAGTAAACTGGAAACCCTCCCGTGCCTGTCCCAACACTGGCATGCGATCAGTGGAAAGTTAAAAAAGCATTCTTAGTTCTCGTAAGTAAGCGTCTGCTTAATAGCACTTATCTTTTAGGCCTGCTGGGCCTGAAGGATCTGCTTTGGACGACGACTGGGCCCCGCAATATGCTTTCCCAAGCAGGAGCTTCTCCTGATGCGTCTGCCCGGAGGAAGAGTCAAGCGCGAACAAGCGTTCAGGTCTTGTGCATGCGCACGAGCCAGGGCATTGGCCTGGGTGTTGCCTGGCAAGTTTGTAGGCTGTGTGTGCCTTTTTTCTGTGTATGAGGCACCGGGGCTGCTTGGAGTTGTAGTTCTTGGTCCCCAACTGCTGGGGCTTGTAGTTTTTTTTCCCCTTTTGTCCTGGTACACCTACAGGAAGGACAAAGGCGGCATCTGCTGAGTGAATAGGTCCCCACAGTGCCTGCAACTAGCTGTTTTCTGTGTTTTCTGTTTTGCTTTTGCTTTACGACACCTTGGCCAAGGCCGAACTGGCGCACACCTCCATCAAGGTACATCTGGTGGCTATCTCCCGCTACACCAGGTCCCCAGGAAGGTCTTCACTTTGGTCCCACTGACTTGTCAAGGAGTTTCTCAAAGGACTTTTCCAATCTTTCCCGGCGGTGAAGACTTCTGCCCTGGCACGGGAACACAACGTGGTTCTGACGAGGCTCATGCAGGCCCCCTTTGAGCCTATGCATCAGGCCCCACTCAACATTCTCTCGTGCAAAACAGCTTTCCTTGTGGCTATCACCTCTGCCAGAAGGGTACCTGAGATCCAGGCCCTATCCTGCAAGCAACCATACCTGACTTTCCACGAATAGAGGGTGGTGCTGCATACGCACCCCTCTTTCATGCTGAAGGCTCAGTCGAAATTCCACCTCAACGAGCATTTGGTGTAATCCATTTTTTCCCCCAAAAATCTTTGTCACTGGTGGAAAGGGCCTTGCATTTGCTGGACGTTGCTTGTGCCCTAAATTTCTACGTGACACGCACAAAGAGTTTTCGGAAGACTTGAAAACTGTTTGTGAACTTTGGTTGTATGAACCATGGGAAGGCTTCCATTTTAAGGTGGCTCTCTGGTTGCATCACGCACTGTCACCGTTTGGCGAACCGACCACTGCCAGGCTGTTTGAGAGCCGATTCCACCAGAGCAGTTGCTGCGACGACAGTGTTCCTGTCTGGTGTGCCCCTACTGAACATCTGCAGGGCTGCTACATGGAGGTCCACGCACACCTTCACAAAGTTCTACTGTGTTGACAAGGATTCCAGGGAGGAGTCCAGAGTCGGCCAGGCAGAGCTACACAACCTGTTCGCTTGAGGTGAGTCTGTTCCAGAGGTAAGGATTATTTCTTCAGTTGTGTCTTACCACCTCCTGTGGTTGTGTAATCTTGTACTGCTATGTATCCGTTATTCATGAGCATGTGAATCCATGCAAAACCCCATGCTGGAAAATGTTTAAGTTACTTACCTGTAGCTATTGTTCTCCAGCATGGGTCTGGCATAGATTCACATAAGAACCCTCCCTCAGACCTCTCTGCGGCTCTTCTTGGTCATACTGCCGCTTTACGTGCTTACCAAATTTGAAAGATGACTTCCAGAGGTGGGGCATATGGAGAAGACTGTCATTGGATGGAGGCAGTATGACCCAGAGGACAGTGATTGGTTTAGAGGAGAAATACAGTTTTTAATTTAAAGTGAAACTGTTTTTTTTCTTTTAACTGTACAACAGGGAACATTCATGAGCATGTGAATCCATGCCAGACCCATACTGGAGAACAATAGTTACAGGTAAATAACTTAAACCTTTCAAACCTTCCTGTGTATTCCGCCTCCACATCTATATGTATCCCTCTGCTTCCCATTTCCCCCCCATCGGTTGATATTTTCCTGGTCATCCCCTATTTCTATAGACCATTTCTTCTAGTGCTCTGCATAAATCCATCCCTTCTCTCCACTGGGTCACCGCATATTCGCCAGGTCCCTCTTTGCTACAACCAACCCTATATTAAGGAGGTCCCTATACCCCCCTGCACTCATTCTCTCAGAGGATCTGCAACAGGCATAGTTTGGGGGCACGTAGGCATTTCTCTGCCCACCAGTCGAAACAATGTCCTCAGAATTTTTTTTGTCTTTTTACACTTTTGAGCATTCCCACAGTAGGTGGAAGAAGGATCCCACTTCTCTTTTGTACTTCAAACCAATCTCATCTAATGTCCTCCCCATCCTATGTAGGTTTACCCTAGAATAATATACTCTATGTAGTATTTTGAGTTGCACCAATCAAAGTATTGTGGACATGCATAATTCCTTGACTACTATTTGTGCAATGTGAAGACTGGAGGGGGGTTATCTGTACATCCTGCCCTCAATATGGCAGAGTAGAAGCACAGAGCACCCCATCCAAGATTCTCTATATGGTAACTTTGGGTGTGCAATCAAGGCTTAAGCTCTCAGGAGGAGATGCAGGCTGGTTCTTAAGTACAGTGTAGTCCCCAACCCACCACAAAGGAATGTCCACACACTGTTAGTGATAGCAGTTCTTTATGTAAACAAGGTTCAAGTTATATACACACACAATAACATACTTTGTGCTCAGGCAATACGAAAATGATAGTCAAAGTCAGGGGATAACTAGCTAAATTCCCAAATAAAACCGTGGGCCGCATTTTCTTGAAGACTTGCCTGAATCTTATGAAAACTAAAGAAATAATGGCGATAAGAGGTAAAACTAGCTCTAACGAATGCCGCTTTTATAAAGTTGCAGACCAAGTTGAAACTATTTGGCACCTACTCTTATCCTGTAGCGGGACACAGGTATCAAGAGATACATATTTGAGGAACATTCTGGAGTCTGCACTAACCTATGATGAAGAAACATGGTGGTCTTTATTGATGTGCGGCGAAGAGACACAATGGTTGATCGCCGTAGCTTTATTTATGCAGAACACCGGCGTGGAAAAGGACCTAAATTGATCTAAACCAGGAATCAAGGAGGAATTCTCTTCTTTTATTGTGACAGTTGATATTTAGACTAAACTCAAGGACACAAATTGTGTGGAATTTAAATTTTGTAAAAATTGTGATACAATTAAAACAAATAAAAAAATCAAATAAAAAAATATAAATATATACAATATCTTTGTGGTACCACATTTAACTCTTGATTCCATTGTAATGCACCAATTGCTGACAGTCTCAATGACATAAAAACCAAACAGCAGAGTGAATCAACAATAGACATAAGAGGGAAGACAAGTTGGGTTAAACAGCTGGCAGATTACTGGGTCCCTACCACTAGACAAAGTTCTATGTGAGGATACCCAACCTGGGCAACCTGTAAATAAAGTGTATCAACAAGCCCAGTCCATATCTTATTTAATAGAGTCTTGGTTCCTTCTAAAAGGTTTTACTACTCCAATGTACCTGGATTAGCAGAGTTCGATGTTGGGTCGTCGACGGATCCTTCTTAAGTGAACTCCCTTTAAGGCAGGAGCCACAGACCATTGAGATTCCTCGAAGAAAAGGTGAACAATGTCATTGAGGCAGCAGCTTCAGCTTTTGTGATGCTCGTCGCTGATCGATTGTGGGCGTTCTGCGAAGATGAGGCGTGCGGTACACCTCTATGACGAGAGTTAATTGCTGCAAAGAGTACTTAATGAAGAATGTAGGCCCAGCAAGGGTGTCGGGTCGTCGGCGTTGGGCGTCAGCGATCGGGTCTCGACCACAGTTGGCTTTCAGAACTTAGTCAGTGTCTTTGTGGACTTTGGGTGGTGTTAAACCCAGTGGCAGGTTCTCCTCGGCTAGTCAACGACCTTGACTTTCTCCAGTGGGACAAAGCGGTCGATGGTGATGGGCCATGGAGTCCTTGATTTCAAAGTGTCTTCGGCAATGGAGCATTCCGGCCGACGAGGTTACATCGGTCGTCCGGACATTGGTTAACGGTGATGGTTGTCGATGGCCTAGATGTCCTGGCGCTTCACTTCAGATTCCTCAGTGGTCCCCGTCTCCAGTCGGCAGCCTTTCGAGGACTGACTTCCAGGGAGCCTTCGTGAAGGTTAGCTGGTGCACGGTGTTCCCTCATAGCTCGGGAAGAGGTCTCCTAGCCAGGTCCTATCTTGGATCAGTTCTTGAAGGCACGTCAGCTTTCAGATTGTGTCGAAGGAAAGTAGCAGCAATTCTTCTTCTGGCTCGGCTTTGAGCTTAAACATCAAGTTTCAACTTGAGCTTCTGAAAGATTATAGTCAGTGAGAGATCCCCAGATGTACTGTTCTGTCTCTCATTCACACTGCTGAGCCAGGCTCAGGCAGCCAATCATTCAGAAGGGCATTCAGCAGGCAGTTAGCCAATCAGGCTCATAGTGCATTCAGGCCATTCTTCTCCATCCAGACACTCAGAACAAGGAATGTGGATGGGGACAAACACCCAGCCATTCAGCACTCCACACTGCATTCATACCAGTTTCAGGCAGGGCTGCCTCATTCATTGTGTGTCACACCAGAAACCAGACGCCCATAACAGGAAATGTATATTTGTCACACGCTCCCTTCACACAGGTCCCACCCCAAGGTGTACCCACAACACAGTCACTGGGAAGGCTCTAGCCAGTCAGGCCTGGACTTACCCCACAATACCATATATGGAACTTCCACGCAACAGCCAGTGGGGGGGAAGGGACAGAGTCAGGGCTTCCCAGGACTTCGGGAAAACAAGGTAACAGGCAATGGAAAGCAAGAGGCCACAAGTGCCATCTTGCCTCCCACCAGGAATCAACTGATTCTAATGGCAGGGCCTGGGTATCCAAAAATAGAGGATACTCGGAGCACCTGTGAAATTCAGCAGCCCAAACCCTATCTCTGGGCCACCCACAGGTGCCCAAAAACATGCACTAGGGGGTACATGATTGTACCCCCACCCCTGGGTGCCATAAGGGTATCCCAAGGGTCTGTTCACCAAACTAAAAAGAGGAAGAGCTGTACTGCGAGGAGTCCCACATGGACTCCTGTGCAGAAAATAACACAGAACACACACGATAAATGGACTACAGGACAAGGACATAGAAGCCCTGTCCCTCCAATGCATTTCCAGCATTATATACATCTACCCATTCTTCCTCCTCCAGCATCCCGAGGTCCTGGCCCAATTGTTGTCTGGCTTTGACAATTTTTACTGTTGTGTAGTTAATAATGGTCTGGTACGGTTCCCCAATAGCTGATTTCTCTAAGATTTATTTCTAGGAGCGGGTGCTCATTCCCTCATAAGATTCTACACAGATTTTGTCAGTTCAGTATTGTCTCATTGCCCAGGTAATATGCGTTCACGCTCCATTTCCCCCGTCCCTTTGATTCTTTCCCAGTGATTTTGATCGCAAAGGGGAATGGACCATTATCCCCCGCTGTAGATTTTCCACCTCAGTGACCCGCCCCAGTTTCGTGCAAGGAAGGAAAACATAATCTATGCAAGAGAGCTAGTCATGTGCCCCGGAATAAAACAAGAATCCCCTTTCCACTTTATGCAGTTCTCTCCACACATCTCTCATCCCTGTCGGTTCAGTGAGCATGGCTAGTGTGCTTCTGGTTGTAGGTTGTGGAGGGGTCCCCCCCCTGTATGAGTAGATCTATCTAGCCCTTTACACATGACATTGTTGAAGTCTCCCCCAATATTGTTAGGGCCACCTGTGTCTCATTATTAGGGCCCGGATTTCTGACAGAAAGGCAGCTGCGTATATGTTCAATATTGTGATGCTCTCTCCCCATAGCTCCTCTGTCACCATGATATACATCCTTGTGTGCCTCTATAGCTTTCACTTCTATTCGATAGGCCACTTCACCATGATGGCCGTTACCCTGGTTCCCCTATAGTAACCTGCAGGTTCTACCACACTGATTCGGCTCCTAACCAGGAAGCCACAGGACTTTCCCATAAAATGTGTCTCTTGTAAGAGCACTATATCTGGACGATGTCTGCCTCTTCAATAGTTGTCCCCTTTTTATCCTTTCAATGAAGTCATTCACATTCCATGTTAAGCAATTCAGTTCCCTTTTTTGAGCATCCCCTGCCATTTGTTGTCTTAATATTGTTCCATTGCTGCTCCACCTCTATTCCTCTTACACTCTTTAGAATCTTTAGAATACAGGTGATTAGAAGTCCCTTTTTGCAACTGCAGATTCTGCCGTTTAAACAAACTCCAAAAGCAACCATCTTTCCCATTGAACTCCCCCCAATACGTCGCCTCAACTTGAAGCATCTGTCATCCCTTGTAGTCCAAAGCCTCTTCACCCCTGCCATATGAGTGGGGGTCAGGCTTAGTGGTGTAGGGGCCCGTACCATTTGATCACTCCGCTTTGACTGGCTTGCCCTTTCTGCTCACTGGCTTGCCCCTTTCTGCTCCCCTCTTTTATTTCCATTCCGGTTACATCTAATTCTTTTGCGCTGCAACTGTAATGTCCATTCTTTTCAGCTGCTTCAGTTCTCGGTACCTCCTCTCTCATCTCAGGGGTGTATCTCTCTTCCATCATCCAGTAGATCTCTTTCAGTTTCTGTCCATGGTGTTCCTCAGGTCTTCCTTGCCTATTGCGATGTATGGTGTCCACTCAGTAGCATGCCTCTGCCTGGTTTGTAAAGAATCTGACTCCCAGGGGCCTCACTTCTATGAGCATTGCTGTGTATATTGTGGTGTACCTAATTTCCTTCAGCTTGAGTCTCCTCACTACGTCAAATGATTGTCTGGCCTTTTGGACCACTATGATAAAGTTGGGGTACATGGTAATTCTCACCCCATTTACTTCTAGGTTTCCTTTCTTTCCAGCGGCCTGTAGTATATAGTCTGTTTCAGTAGTTTAGCAATTTTGTGATCATCTGTCTTGGAGGCTTCCGGGCGCTGTCAGCCTGCCTGGTACCCTATGGGCTCTTTCTATGGAGAAGAAACTGGTGCATATTTGTACTGATGTTTTGCACTGTGGCCTGCAGGGTAGTAATTTTATCCTCAATATCCGATATTCTTCTTTCTGCTTCTCCCACTTTGACACCATGTGCAAATCCTGCCTCAGGAGACCCACATCAATTTCCACCACACCTATTTTACATTCTAACATTGTTCATGCCTCTCTTATTGCTCTGTGTGTCTTGAGTGTGCTGAGTGGTCCGATTGACATCCGTCTTGCCTTCCCTGTCTGCCATTGATCCGGCCGCCTCCACGTCTACTGGGTATTTCGCCTGCTTATGGGATATGCATCGATTTTGGGTTGCATGTTCATCTTATTTTTCTCTTCATCCCATGTCAGTTTTCCCACTCTGTAGTTATGTCCTTTTCATGTTTGTGGTGGCTTCAATAGCGTTTCTCTGTTTCCTGTGCCCTGTCTCTTTTCCCTGTTAGGCAGGGAGATGTCCTGCTTGCTGTGCCTTCTATCATGTGCTGCTCCATTCCACTCTGTTGCGTAGCTGGGGACGAGTGAGCCCCATTTTCTTTCATTTATTTTCCTTCTGTAGTTTGATTGTCCCTTGGTGGCCATGATCCCCTACCGGCATTTGTCTGCACTTGGTGGGCGCTCACCAAGCCGCTTGCAATGGTGCCCGCCCAGGCTTTCATCGCTTTCCTCGCTTGTTTTGACCCTGTGTCGTTTCTGGCGCCTCTCCACCCAGTCAGTATTTCTCTCTTTCTACTCTCCTTCGATCACTCTACTAGCTCAGAACAGGACTCAAACAAAATAAAAGGGGGGAGGATGGGACGAGCAGTGTGGGTGTCCTCACCTTTTTTTTTTTTTTTTTTTTTTTTTTTTTTTTTAATCCTGCTCCTGTTCCTTTCCACATCACCTCTGCTCTGCTCCTCCTCCCGTTAGTGGTCCATGGCGGCCATCTTCTCCACTGTGTTGTGGCTTCTCTGCATTACTTTCCTGTTCATTTTAATAATTTCCCCTGTGAGCCATTTGTTCTCCTCTTGTCCGTGCTGTCTGTTATTTCTCCTCTCCAGACTGCTTGCCTGTTTTCTTCTAGAAACACTGGAACTGAGCGGAGCAATCTACCATCAATTCTATCTCACCTTGCTGCGCAACATTTCCCCTGAAAGAACAATTATTGAAGATTTGGCATCTTCAGGATCAAGGGTCCAAGCCAGCAGAGCTGAAGGGCAAAGATGTTGTGGGCACCATTAGTCAGTGATGAAGGGTTCCTCAGTCTTCCACAGGGTCAGGATTAGGCTTCTGAAGACGGGGTCAGCTTGAGAAGACCACCAAGCAGGAAGATTGCTAAAGAATCACCCACTTAGGCAACCATAAAGGGGCCAGCCACAGAAAGACTGTGAGGTGCGTTGGGTGGTGCGGTTGCAGGACAAAGGGTAGCACAGACCCTTGAAGCTTCTCAGAGAGCGATGGAACCAGATGCTGTCCTGATGTACTGAGATAAAGCAACTCCTTTCCAGATGGTGCAATAAATCCTGAGGCTCCTGTTAGTGCAGGGGTTCCCACTTCTGGAACCTAGCATGCAGGCACCACCAGGAGCTTGAGGCAGATGAGGCTGTTGAGCAGGAGCTGTGATCTAGTTGTTCCCATGGATCGGTGGAAGGAGGACTGCAATTGGTTCCTTCTGGTCTTCTAGGGAGGTCTAGCTTTTCTGTCTGATTTGGTGATGTGTTGTAGGATTTTGGTGAACAGCTTCAGTCTTACTTAAGCAGCAGATCTCCCAGGATTGTGGGTATAGAGTTCCAGCAGTAGATCAGTTTCATTGGGTTAGTTGGTCTGCCTCGATCACCCTCGGGAGGCAGTTAATAAACAAATCACCCAGTCACTCACCATGAATTCAAACAGTGGAGTGGTCAGCCATTGGCTCACCATCCCTCCTAGCACACCTGTGCACTCTGGTAGGGCTCACATAAGTGTCATCTGGGTAAAACCTCCATACTGCAAGCGTTCATTCAAGCACATCTTGAGCCCAACATGCATCAAGGCACTGATTCTATTTGGCACCTTTGGGCAGTGTGGTGGAGCACACCATTCATCACTAATGCTCAAAGCTCAAAAGCCAGGGCATAACTACATCTTTTCTGATTGACACTTCATCAGATACACTTACATGATCAATCATCCACTCGTGCTTACGTGCACAATATGCCACATCTCTGGGCAAACCTTGGCATAGTAAGATGTTAGGCAAAGTTTGAATGCAGTACCCTATGGGAACACTACAAACAACTATGACTACAGGTATAGGCAACCCAACCTTTGGTATAAGCTTGTACTACGCAGTTTTGGTAGGGTGTTGAGCAGCCAGGCTTATCTCAAGAGGGTAAATGTGAGCTGTAGTGGAGTTGCACAAAGATTCACAGTTACAGGTATTCAAATAAACTCTTAATGCAAGGTTTCCTGCATAAACAATTATTAATTAATTTATCAGTCAGTTATAAAGCTTTCTTCAGAAGGAAGCAATCGAATAGTAACACACAAATATACTTCAATACTGTACACTTTGCGTTTCTGAATCAGACAGGACCCCTTTGGGATGGCCCAGAGACACAACCTACACCCACAGGTGACTTCAGTAACAAGGGTGCTGGGGACATTAATATCTTACTGTTGTCATTCAGAACATTAAAAGTTGGTAAAAAGGCAAAGGTTATTAGAACACAAGAGACCACAAATATTCTTAAGCAGTTCAGATACTTAGAGTTCACTAGAAGAATCATTCAGTTCAATAGGCTAAGCCAAAGTCAATGTCAATGGGCGAAAGTCTTGGATAGGATAAAGCACTTCTGGGAAGTAAATGGAAAAGTCTTTGCACAAGTTCTTAGGAGTCTTTGATGAAAAGAAGAATCAAATGTAGGGCCACAAACTGATTAGACTTGTGAGTTGTGCAAGTTACAAGCACTTCTACAGTAAGAGGTAAGTTCTCTTAGATTTGTTTTACAGTACCTTGGTATAGAAGAAAGGATGCAGCTGATGACTTCTGTTCCTGTGCAACTTTGCAGATCTCACTGTTCCTGGGCCTCAGTCATGGGGACAAGAGGGAGGATGTCGGGGGACTCCTGCAATGCACTGGGACTGTCAAAAAACCCGCAACCAGCGAACTTCACTTTCAGTGGCTGTTTCGCATTTCAGCTACCTCAAAAAGCAACAACGCAGTTCCTGTCTGTCAATGTGGACTGTACTTGCTTCTGGGGTCCCGCACTCTACTGAAGGGGCTTAGGCTTAGTCAGTCCTGCTTCGTGGGAGTCCTGAGCAGAGGATCTTCCAAAAGTATTAGGCCAGCTTAAAAGTAACACACACAATCTGATTTTTCTCTCCTGGCTATACAGTTTCCTGCAGCAGCTCAGAGGAAAGTCAACCAGCTCCGAGATGGGTGTCCAGATAGCTTACTTTGGAGTTGATTGGTCCCACCAACTCAAAAGGAGAAGTCTTCCTTGCAGGGGCTTCTCCGTCGATGCTAACTTGGCCTTTCCACATTGCAGCAGGGCTTCACCGGGCAAACCAACAGACCAGAAGTTGCAGCAGGCGTCCTCTTCAAGCTCTCTTCAGTTCCTTCGTCCAGTGGTCGACTCTTCCTTCCTTATTCAGTTCTCTATTATTCATTCCAGCCTAGCTGTCACTCACCCAGCAGGGTGGCTGTGATTGCTGGACAGTCCGCCAATCACCACACAGTGCATTTGGGTCTCCTAGGAGACTAAGCACAGGGAGTTTCAGGCACCTCCCTCACTTCCTTCCTACCCCAGACACGCTGCAGCCAGAGGCGGGTTTCACTCCTGAAGCCTGCCAAAGGGGAAATGAACAAAGACCAAACCTGGTTTGGTGTGCAGAGAAAATCTCTAGAAGGACCTTTCCACAAAGACATGGCGAAAAAAGAATGAACGCCATTTTGAAAAAGAGGGCTCCTGCGGTTGCTTTGGCACAGTAAATGCAAACCATGGTAGTTCAAAACAAAACCACTGCCTCCAGCCATTCTGTGAGGAAAGGGTAACATAAAATGTTACATAAGAAGTTAGACAAAGGGCATACTAAGTAACCCATCCAGCACTCTATTGTAAGATAGTTTGTGCTGGGTCTAAAAAGTTACAATGCTAAGTAAAGTCAATTTCACTTTACTGCTCTGGGAAACCGTAGTTTTATCCCATAGAAAGGTATTTAAACCTTGAGGAAATCTGAAAGACTTCCCTGTGCCACACTGGAGGTGCTGTGTGACACAGTGTAAAAGATGATGCCTATGGAGTGTTTCAGACTCCATATCCAAAAGAAACAAATGCAGAAAACACATTGAATTTAAAAGTTCAATGTCCCAAAGTTTAGCAAAAGAGCTGGAGGTTTCTAAGGTGGGAGGAATTTAGCACAAACTGAAAATTCTCCCTAACACTAGACCACTTAGATAGCAGTATAAATGTCCCGTTAACATATCCTACGCAAAAGAAGGCACTGCACACTGTCTCAGACAAGCATCTGCATATGCCAATCAGGAATGGTTTCAGGCTGGCTGCAGTGCCCACTTCTGGTATAAAAGCATCAAGTGGCCAAATATGTCCACTTCCTCCCATACGCAAACACAAGGGATTGTCATGTGACCCCTCAGGTCTTTGAGCCTGACACCCACTTTGTGAATGGATGGGTTTCAAAATAGGCCCTATCCAGATACACGAGAAAGCCACCCCATGACTAACACAAACCGAGTGGTACACTAAGGAACCATTGCCTTAGGAGTCGTAAAGACTTGCAAGGCAGAACACAAACAGCAGAGCTGCTGTCTACACAAGGCTTTCCACATAAGAGGGACATAAATGTTTTCAGCAAATTTGACTGAGCAAGCGAGCATAGTGTTCGGGCCTGAACCAACCAACGGAAGCTTCGGCAGAGGGGGATATCCTCCTGAGAAAATGTTAAAAATAAGGGGTGGAAATTGTGCGCTTTACAGCACACAAACATTCAATTCGTTTTGAAAAATGTTGATACATTCCAGGTCAGCAATAGAAGACTGGAGCATTTTACATCACGTGTTCATGATCCCAATGGTCACAATACATGCAGACATTGAATCCGCGATCTGCAACCTTATGCTTGCTGGATGTTTTCGACTGCAAACCCATGACCCCTCACCATTGACTTTGCTGGTTGGGGCTGATGGGTGTTGTGGTCCAGAATATCTGGAGAGCCAAAAGTTGCAGGCCCCTGCAACACACCTTCATGATGCCTGAGCCCACGGTGTCACTGATTCCCAATGTAAACCGCGTGTTTATGCCGTCTTTGCCCACAGTTCACTACTGCATGCATTGCTACTGTAAAGCACACTTGTTTTTCTAATTCGTTCAAGTGATAGCTTTCCACTCAAACATTCACGGCAGTTGAGATTTTTTTTTTTTTTTGTTTTTGTTTTACTCTGTGAAGCATTTCACATTTCAGGACAGGAAGAGGTCTAGCATATGCTTTTAACACATTGCAATCGTTTTAGGTGGGGTTGAGGAAGGTTAGCTCATTTCCAGGCTAATGGACATAATCAGTCCTGTGCGCACGTACGGTAGACCCATTAACCTTTAAAAATACTATCACGTGGTAAAGGGCACTTGATACTATTAAAACACAATTCTTAGAGTCGGTACAGTTTTTGCAGGATTGAACTAAATACACTGCTTATTAAAGTTCCCAGGCCAGGAATGGCTGAGCTGCTAGAAGCAGTTGGGATTATTGGCTTTGAAATGTCTGCTTTGTTCGGCAGCTAATGATTTCG